>NC_091952.1:5226053-5228553 GCF_031021105.1 Erythrolamprus reginae | reverse complement strand
CTATCTACCTATCTACCTATCTACCTATCTACCTATCTACCTATCTACCTATCTACCTATCTACCTATCTACCTACCTACCTACCTACCTACCTACCTACCTACCTACCTATCTATCTATCTATCTATCTATCTATCTATCTATCTATCTATCTACCATCTATCTATCTGTCTGTCTGTCTGTCTATTATCTATCTACCATCTCACCATCTCCTGGTAATTGGCCCAAAAGTCACCCAGCCGGCTTTCACACCTAAGGCGGGACTAGAACTCACTGTCTCCTGGTGATTGGCCCAAAGTCACCCAACCAGCTTTCATATCTAAGGTGGGACTAGAACTCACCATTCCCCAGTCTCTAGCCTGGTGCCTTAATCCCTAATTGGCTGTATTTAGCATTGTTGGCCCGAATTCCGGTAGCCCTTCATCCTCTTACTTTCACCTCAATGGTCTTGAAGACAGCTCATCCCATCAATCACAGCTCATCCCGTCCTGTCAGTCAAATCCTCCCCCTCCCCGTTGGAGGCTCCCGGGGCCTTTCTATCCAGCCCGCAAAACAAACATCCCCGAGGCGTTTTGCATTGACACGATCATAAATGAGTTTCTGCCTTGCTTCCTTGGGCAGGTAGAATTTGAACACGGTGTGTGTGCGGGCTGCGAAGGGTTCTTGCCTGGGTAGCTTCCGCTGCAGCACGGCAAGCCAGATGCTGCAGCCCACATCAGCCCTTTCAACAGCAGTCAAAAGCTATCCAATTTCAACCTCCTGCTGCGAGCATCCATCCCCAGCCTGCCTCCTTACAAATTGAGCTACACAATCCGCCTCGGATTGTGGTTTCCCCCACTGGCAGACAGCCGGTGTGCAACAAAGCTGATTTCAGATGATTCAAGGTGATAACAAAACAAAATTCAACGGTGAAAAAAGTAAGGTTTTACATTTAGGCAAGAAAAACAAAATGCACAGGTACAGTATATGCGGTACATTGCTCAACAGGAGTAACTGTGAGAGGGATCTTGGAGTCCTAGTGCAGTGAATTTCAACCTTCTTTGAGCCGCGGCACACTTATTACATTTACAAAACCATGGGGCACATTGAGTGGGGATGGGGGGGGGCGGCTAAAAAAGGTTTGGAGAAAAAAATCCTCTCTTCCTCCCTTTCGCTCTATTTCTCCCTCCCTCTTTCTCTCTCTTTCTTTTTTTTCTCTCTCCCTCCTTCCCTCTTCCTTTCTCTCTTCCTTCCTTCCTCTTTTTTGCTCTCTTTCTCTCTCCCTCCCTACCTCCCTCTATATCTTTCTCTCTCCCACCCATCTTCCCTCTCTCTCTCTTTCTTTCTCTTTCTCTCTTGTTCTCTTTCTCTCTTTCTTCCTTTCTCTCTCTCTCGTTCTCTTTCTTTTTCCCTCTCTTGCTTTCTCTCTCTCTCTTTCTTTCTCTCTTTGTTTTCTTTCTCTCTCTTTCTCTCTTGCTTGCTTTTTCTCTCTCTTGCTCTTTCTCTCTCTCTCTTTCTTTCTCTCTTTGTTTTCTTTCTCTCTCTCTCTCTCTTGCTTGCTTTTTCTCTCTCTTGCTCTTTCTCTCTCTCTTCTTTCTCTCTCTCTTGCTTTCTTTCTCTCTCTTTCTCTTTCTTTCTCTTATTTTCTTTCTCTCTCTGAGCTTCGCGGCACACCTGACCATGTCTCACGGCACACTAGTGTGCCGCTGCACACTGGTTGTAAAACACTGTCCTAGTGGACAATCATTGAAATAGCAGCCAGCTGTGTGCAGCAGCTGCCCAAAAAGCCAACACAGTTCTAGGCTGCATTAACAGAGAGATAGAATAAAGATCCCAGCATCTGTTGAGGTCCCACAGAGTTGGTTTCCTTAGGATCCCATCGACCAAACAATGTCGGCTGGCGGGGCCTAGGGGAAGAGCCTTCTCTGTGGGGGGCCCAGCCCTCTGGAAACAGCTCCCCCAGGAGATCCGCAGTGGCCCCACCCTCCTTGCCCTCCGACAGAGTTTAAAAACACACCTTTGCCGCCAGGCCTGGGGTTCCTTAGATCTTCCCCACTACAAATGTCGTTAGTGTGATTATTGAATGAATGCAAATGAATGTTTTAAAGTTAGAATTTTAAAGAATGTTTTAGTATATTAATTGGATAAACTGTATTGTTATGTTTTCGGAGGGGTGGCATACAAGTCCAATTTAAATAGATAGATAGATAGATAGATAGATAGATAGATAGATAGATAGATAAATGCATAGATAGATAGATAGATAGATAGATAGATAGATAGATAGATGCATAGATAGATAGATAGATAGATAGATAGATAGATTAGATAAATAGATAGATAGATAGATAGATAGATAGATAAATGCATAGATAGATAGATAGATAGATAGATAGATAGATAGATAGATAGATAGATAAATGCATAGATAGATAGATAGATAGATAGATAGATAGATAGATAGATAGATAGATAGATAGATAGATAGATAGATAGAGAGGCAGGCAGGCAGGCAGGCAGG
>NC_091952.1:5086053-5221053 GCF_031021105.1 Erythrolamprus reginae | reverse complement strand
ATAAGTGGAAACAAATGGATTAAACCCGCCTCCAGTCTTGCGATAATCCGCTGAGTTTCTTGTTTTGAATTGGTGGTCCGTCTGTTTGCACAGAGTCATAGTAGCAATAGCAACAACATTTAGACTTATATACTGTTGTGGTTAGCTCTGGCCCAGCTCCTGCCCCAAGGACTGTGGATGTGGGGGAGACATCCAAATGCTCCTCCTTGGATTCGGAACAAGAGTTAATGATACAGCCACGCATGTGGAGAGCGATGCATAGACAGCAACAACTGAGAGATTATTATCAAAGAAAAGGAGGCCAACTGTGGTTGGGTGGGGCTGTGGTAATTAGTGAGGCTGCTATAAAGAGCAGCCTGTGGGTTTGGCCATTGTGGAGGATTATCTGATCGCTGTGTTTCGTGCCTGCTTTGTTGACTTCGACCTTGGTGTGCTGATTTCCCCCCGCTTTGAAACTGAACCAGAGCAAAGTGTGTTTCACTTTGTGAAAGAAGGATGGTGAATTGTCTCACCGCTGCAAGCTAAGTATCACAGAACTGATAAGGGACTTGTACCAATTACCAGTTTGTTTGGAGACGAGTGCTCTTTGCTATACAAAAAGAGGGCTTAGTTTAAGGGAATTTTCGTTATAAAGAACATTGTTTTGAATTTTCAAACGTGTGTGTGTCTGAAATTTGTATCTGACTTTTCGGGAGGATTCTGCCAGAGAGCTCGACAGAACATATACCGCTTAACAGTGCTTGATAGCCCTCTCTAAGTGGTTTATAGAGAGTAAGCATATTGCTCCCAACAATCTGGGTCCTCATTTTATCGACCTTGGAAGGGTGGAAGGCTGATTCAACGTTGAGGCCACCAAGATTCGATCTGCCAAACTGCTGGCAGCCGGTGAGCTGCAGAAGTAGCTTGCAGTACTGCACTCTAACCGCTGCGCCACCAAGGTTCTATATGACGCATGTTTGATGACATGAAACATAGAAGATTGATGGCAGAAAAAGACCTCATGGTTAGTGTTGGGTGAACCAAACTTGCATAGTTCAGGACGTGCAGAACTTTGTGGTGTTTGGCATAGTAAACGCGGACTTTTAAAAAAGTCAGTGTTCAGGTTCGGTGTTCACTCGAACACCATGGTGGGCGGAGGGGGAGGGGGGAGGGCTCTGACTCAGCCACTTGAAGTCCACAAAGTCTTAAAATGAGGTTGGCTGGCTGAGGAACTCTGGGAGTTGAAGTCCACCCGGACGCTCTTTGGACGTGGCCGATTCCATTGGGAGGAGGAGGAGAAGGAGGAGGCGCTGCTCCAGCTTCAGGTCCTGCCCGCCTTTCTCCTCCCCTTTTCCCCGGTGAGGAGCAATGGAGGAAGGCACGCAGTAGGTAAAAAAAGAGGGGTGGGGGGACAATGCCCGTCGTCTTCCAGCCTTTCTTCCCTGGATGGTCTCTCTCACACACGTGGTCCCTCAGTTACTGTGGATTTACCAACCACATCTTCTGGAAGTTTGTTCCAAGCATCTACTACTCTTTCAGTAAAATAATATTTTCTCACATTACTTCTAAATCTTTTCCACAACTAACCTCAGATTGTGCCCCCTCGTTCTTGTGTTCACTTTTCTATTTCTTATTAAAAACACTTCCCTCCTGAACATTATTTAACTCTTTAACATATATTTCGATCGTGTCCCCCCTTTTCCTTCTGTCCTCCAGACTATACAGATGGAGTTCATGAAGTCTTTCCTGATAAGTTTTATGCTTAAGACTTTCCACCATTTCTGTAGCCCGTCTTTGGACCCGTTCAATTTTATCCATATCTTTTTGTAGGTGAGGTCTCCAGAATTGGACACAGTATTATTCCAAATGTGGCCTCACCAGTGCTCTATACAGCGGGATCACAATCTCCCTCTTCCTGCTTGCTATACCTCTAGCTATGCAGCCAAGCCTTCTACAAGAACAAGGGGGCAAATTTCCTGACAGTTAGAACAATTAATCAGTGGAACAGAAGTTGCCTCCAGAAGTTGTAAATGCTCCAACACTGGAAGATTTGATACCTAAAGGTCATTAGGTAAGGAAAGGGGTGGCCACTATAGAAGGAGGGCTCTCTGTTCTGCCAGGCAGCCTCCTCTCTCTCACAACCCAGTAATCCATAGAGTAGTAAGCTGACTGATAAAGCAGGATCCACCCAAAAAAATCACAACCTGCCTTAGAGTCGCATCTACTGAAGTACCTTTCTCAGCCAACTTGACTGTAGGAAATATGACTTTAGTAACTGAGTAGTTAATGCATGGAACTCACCTCGAGGTTCGACTACTGTAATGCTCTCTACATGGGGCTACCTTTGAAAAGTGTTCGGAAAATTCAGATCGTGCAGAATGCAGCTGCGAGAGCAGTCATGGGCTTTTCCAAATATGCCCATGTCACACCAACACTCCGCAGTCTGCATTGGTTGCCGATCAGTTTCCGGTCACAATTCAAAGTGTTGGTTATGACCTATGAAGCCCTTCATGGCATCGGGCCAGAATATCTCCGGGACCGCCTTCTGCTGCACGAATCCCAGTGACCGATTAGGCCACACAGAGTTGGCTTTCTCCGGGTCCCGTCGACTAAACAATGCCGTTTGGCGGGACCCAGGGGAAGATCCTTCTCTGTGGTGGCCCCGATCCTCTGGAACCAGCTCCCCGCAGGGATTAGAACTGCCCCCAGCCTCCTTGCCTTTCGTAAACTCCTTAAAACCCACCTTTGCCATCAGGCATGGGGGGAATTGAAACATCTCCCCCGGGCCTATACAGTTTATGTATGGTATGCTTGTGTTTATGTTTGCTTTTAATAATGGGGCTTTTAGTGTTTCTTTTAAATTATTAGATTTGTTATATATTGTTTATTATTTCTGTGAGCTGCCCCGAGTCTACGGAGAGGGGCGGCACACAAATCTAATAAATAAAATAAAATAAATAAATAAATACCTGACTCTGTAGTGTCATCACCTAACTCCCAAAACTTTACTCTGTCCATTGTGGACCTCACCCGATTCCTAAGAGGTCAGTAAGGGGCGTGCATAAGTGCACCAGTGTGCCTTCCGTCCCTTGTCCTAATGTTTCTCTCTGACTAGTATCATGTATATAAACATTGTTATATTTTTGTATACTACCAATATGTACTTGACAAAATAAATTTAAAAAAAAAGATGTTGGATAACCATCTGTCTGAAGTAGTGTAGGGTTTCCAAAGGTTGCCTGTTGGTAGCCTCCACTCTGAAACTCTCACTTGATGATGGATAATGAAGTGGTGTAGGGTTTCCTGCCTAAGAAGAGGAATTCTGGGAGTTGAAGTCCAAATATCTTCAAGTTGCCAAGGTTGGGAAACAGTGCCCTAGAGACACAGGGATATTTTCTATGACCTCTCCCAATATGCATATTGATTTGATTTTGTTTGAAATAAAGTCTTTTCTCTTTTATTAATCCTGGACTCCTGGAGTTTCTTTTCACAGGGACCTTGGAGACCTTCTAGTCTGACCCCTACTCAAGCAGGAGACCCTTACAGAATAATAGTTGGAAGGGACCTTGGAGGTCTTCTAGTCTGACCCCCTGCTCAAGCAGGAGATCCTTACAGAATAATAATAATACATTGGTTCCTCTACTTAAGAACTTAATTCGTTCCGTGACCAGGTTCTTAAGTAGAAACGTTTGTAAGTAGAAGCAATTTTTCCCATGGGAATCATTGTAAAAGCAAATAATTCCGTGTTCGGGTTCTTAAGTAGAAAATGGTTCTTGAGAAGAGGCAAAAAAAATCTTGAACACCCGGTTCTTATCTAGAAAAGTTCTTAAGTAGAGGCGTTCTTAGGTAGAGGTACCACTGTAGTTGGAAGGGACCTTGGAGGTCTTCTAGTCTGACCCCCTGCTCCTATATTGCACAGGTGTCAAACTTGATTTCATTGAGGGCCACATCAGGATTGTGTTTGACCACCCGTGTGTGTCTGTGTGTGTCGTGGTCAGGGTGGGAGTGGCAGGTTTAACATCACTCATGGTTGGAGAGGTGGGACACCAGTGATGACCAAGTGCTAAGATAAGACTTCCCTGAAAGCCTCCCTCCCTTCATTATAAACTCCTCCCTCCCTCCCTCCCTCTCTGTCTCCCTCCTTTTCTTCTGTTCTTGTGTCTAGTTGTCTTGGTGTGCAGTGCTCTGTAGCGACGTTTGGAGGGTAGGAATTGAAACAGTTTATGTCCAGGATGTGAGGGGACACAGCCCTCTTTTTGACTCGTGCAGTATTCAGGTCCTCAATGGAAGGCAGGTTGGCAGCCATTGTTTTTTCTGCAGTTCTGATTCTCCTCTGAAGTCTGTGTCAGTCTTGTTGGGTTGTAGAAACAAACCAGGCAGTTATTGAGGTGCAGATGACAGACTCAACGATTCCTCTGCAGAACTGGATCAGCAACCCTTTGGGCAGTTTGAGCTTCCTGAGTTGGCGCAGAAAGAACATTCTTTGTGGTGTTTTTTTAATGACATTTTTGATGCTAGTGACCATTTTAGGTCTTGAGATATGATAGAACCTAGAAATTTGAAGGTCTCCACTGTTGATACTGTGTTGTCTAGTGTTGTGAGAGGTGGTAGAATGGGAGGGTTTCTCCTAAAGTCTACCACCATTCCTACGGTTTTGAGTGTGTTCAGTTCTAAATTGTTCCGGTAGCATCACGAGGCTAGTTGTTCAACTTCCCATCTGTATGGCGGTTTCATCGCTGTCATCTCATTGTCAAACGAGACCAATCCCTGTTGTATCAACTTGCAGATGGATCATTTGAGATGCAGTCATTGGTGTACAGTGCTCCCTTGGCTTTGGCAGGAGATACGTTCCAAGACCACCCTCGAACGTCAAATTTCCGTGAAGTGGAGACGCTCCCTTCCTTCCTTCCTTCCTCTCCCTCCTCCATTCCTGGTTTTACTTACCCCCAGAACCCGCAGGGGCAACGGGGCAGCAAGCTGGGGGCTTTGCTGCACTCGCTGCTGGTGTCTCCCATGGCGGCGGTGGCAGCCCCGGTGCTCATGATCAGGGCAGGGGAAGGGGAAGCTCAAGGCAAGAGGGATCCAGGCCAGGACTCAAAGCCCGGATTCCAGGCCGGTCAGCTGGGAGGTCAGCCGCTACCATTAAGGGAGACGAGTGGCAGTAAGCGATGGCGGCGGAAAAAGAGGCAACCGCACCCTTTGGTGCTTGAGGTGACACTGAGCTGCGGGCGGAGGCTACCGGAAGGTTGTGACGGGCCTACCACAAGCCATCCCCACAATTAGTGCACGGCCCCCTGACCCAACAATGCCCTCAGCTCCTCTCCCCTCAGGCGAGTTAGGGTGGTCTTGTCTGCTCTCAAGGCTCGGCTTCAAGTGGAGCGTACCAACACTCTGAGAATTAAAGGGGAGGGATCAGGAGGCTGGAGTGGAAGTGGGCTATACCACGGGTTTTGGAAACCTGTGGTATAGCCTTTCCGCGAAAGTCGGACCTGTGAAAGTCGAGGGACCACTGTATAGAGAGAAGAGAAATGTCCTTACAAAAAGCTGGCCATTTTGCATCCTTTTAGAGGATTTAGAGGCTCCTGTTACTCCAACACTCCGCAGTCTGCATTGGTTGCCGATCAATTTCCGGTCACAATTCAAAGTGTTGGTCATGACCTTTAAATCCCTACATGGCTTTGCACCAGACTACCTCCGGAACTGCCTGCTACCGCACGAATCCCAGCACCCATAAGGTCCCACAGAGTTGGCCTTCTCCGGGTCCCATCGACTAAACAATGTCGTTTGGCGGGCCTCAGGGGAAGAGCCTTCTCTGTGGTGGCCCCGGCCCTCTGGAACCAACTCTCCCCGGAGATTAGAACTGCCCCCACCCTCCCTGTCTTTCGTAAACTACTCAAGACTCATTTATACCACCAGGCATGGGGGAGATAAGATATTCCTTCCCCCTAGGCCATTACAAGTTATGCATGGTTTGTTTGTGTGTATGTTTGGTTTTAATTTAAGGGTTTTTAGTTGTTTTATTAATTGGATTGTTACATGCTGTTTTTATCATTGTTGTTAGCCACCCTGAGTCTACGGAGAGGGGCGGCATACAAATCCAATAAATTATTAATTATTATTATTATTATTGAGGCCACTTGGAGATTCGTCTGTGACCTCGGGGTCACCTGAGCGGTACAAATGGGTGCGGAGCCTTCTTGGAACGGCTGAAAAGACCTTGTTTTGGAGCTGTGCTTTCTGCGGGGTGTTTTCCTCTGTCTTGCGTCCCTGTTGAACCCAGAGCGCAGTCTGTTGGGGATGAGTTTGCATTGTCTGCATAAAACGGGCAACATAAAAGCCCAGAAGCCCAGGTGGGTTTGGACTTCGTTGCAAAATGAAAACCAGGCCCCACTTTGAAGCACTTTTCTGCAAATAACACCTTGTTCTTTCCTCTGCATCAGCACCAAGCTTCGCAAAGTGCTCGCTCAAAAGCCTTTCCATTATCAACTTTGCCGATAATGCTCTCTTGTTCCCCCCCCCTCTCCCTCCCGTTCTCTCTTTCTTCCGGGACCATTTTAACTTCTCTTTGCTTATTTTGATGATAGGTTTATGGGGGACCTTGGCAACCGGTGGTTTCATCTGTGTTGGCTGCTCCAGGCACGCGGTGCAAAAGTCTTGCGTTCGATTTCTGCGGGTTTTCCAAGTGCCTGATCTTTGGGGAGAAAAGGAATTTTCTCTTGACATTCTGTTGATTTGCTTGTTTCCTTTTCCCTTGAAGCATCTCCCATTGAGAAGGGGGGGGACTGCAATTAATAACAATAACAACAACAGAGTTCGAAGGGACCTTGGAGGTCTTCTAGTCCAGTGTTTCCCAACCTTGGCAACTTGAAGATATCTGGACTTCAACTCCCAGAATTCCCCAGCCAGCGGATGCTGGGAGTTGAAGTCCAGATATCTTCAAGTTGCCAAGGTTGGGAAACACTACTCTAGGGTAACTAATCAGTGCAGAATACAACATTGTTATACATTCTTCACTCCCATATTCCATCCCTTTATTTCACTCCCATATTGGGGGTGTTTCCTTAATGATTCATAACTTTCACTTTCACTGTCCATTATCCATATTCTTTTTGGGTTATATCTCCCTACTTTTTGGGGACTTCCCAAAGTCAATTAATTTTTGATAGTCATTCCTTTTTTTGGTTCTACCCTATTTCCACATTTGTTTTTTATTTATTTATTTATTTATTTATTTATTTTTATTTATTTTGTCCAATACACAATTAGGGGTTTATATTCGACACAAAAATATGTAACCTTTCCCTGGTGCAGAGCTGAAGGGATTGGATACTGTAGCCTAGAGGTTAATTCTCTGCCTTACAAGGCAAAGGTTGCAGGTTCAAGTTCCAGTGGGTATGGCTAGCTGATGAGGCCAAAATAAGGCCGAAATAGATCTATCCTAGTCTCCCTTAATTTTCTAATTCAGCACCCCCCCCCCAAAACACCTGTGACAAATATATATATATATTTGTTTTCATAGATTTTCACGGGTATATGTATGTAGATTGTTCTGAGTTCAGGTTTTGCCCCGTGTAATATTTTGCATGTCTATGCAACATTTCGGTGAAATCATATTCACCATCATCAGGCTGAAGTTGTAAGCTTCGTGCTGCTGTAAATATAGTTTATTAACTATAGTAAATATAGTTTATTATTCTTCTTCCAATGAAGTGAGACACACACACGTTGCTCTGCTTTGCTTTCAAAGGCGTGAAAAATCAACAAAGTCCAGAAAACAGCAACACACAATTCCTGAAGAACTGCGATCATATTCTCTTTCACAACGGCCAAACCCACACACTGCTATTTATAGCAGCAGCCCTAATTACTGGAGCCCCACCCAACCACAAGTGGCCTCATTTTCTCTTGTAATAATCCTTCAGTTGTTGTCTCCTATGCATCACTCTACGTATGCGTGGATGTGTCATTAATTCTTGTTCAGAATCCAGGGGTGATACAGATGATTGATCTCCTCCTGGGTTGTCTGCCAAACTCCCCTCTTCCCTGTCACTCACGCTTCCTTGGTCAGAGGAGGCTTCGTCGGCAGATTCCATCGGGAGCAAAACAGGCCTGCGGCATGTGGATGTCTCCCCCACATCCACCTGCACATTCCTTGGGGCAGGAGCTGGGTCAGAGCTAACCACAACAAACCCTAAGATAAAATACCCAAAATAGTACAAGGGCAGACAAGATGAGCCACGAGGACTTTTTCTGCCGTCAATCTTCTATGTTTATATGAGCAGGGGGTCAGACTATAAGACCTCCAAGGTCCCTTCCAACTCCATTATTCTAAAAATTTGGGAACCCGAACCCCTTCGGTTTGACAACCCAGCCTGGAATGGCCTATATACCTATCTATCTATTTTTAGAAGCTACCTTCATAATTCCGGGCGTCCTCAATTAGGACTATGGCTCCGAGCCGAGCCAAACTGCACGCCCGAGGCCATATTAGCCAGCGAGAGGGGCTTTCTTCCCAGCAAGATAACAGGTATAAGGTGCCGTGTGTTCATCCCGCCGTGTCTAATATGTTGCTGCTAAGAATGCAATTATGCGTTAAGCAGGAGGAAGGCTGCCAGAGCGACAGCTAGGTCTCTTCGGCAGCACCGGCGCGACGGCGTCAGATTTCCCTTCTGATTGAGATGAAGATTTAAATCTGGTGCCGTTCCCCTTGGCACACTTATCCGTCAAGGAGAGGGCAGTGCCCGCAGGGGTAGCCTTTGACCCTGCCGAGTTGCTTAGCTTTGCAAAAAGAGAGAAAGAAAGAGAGAGAGAGAGAGAGAGAGAGAGAGAGAGAGAGAGAGAGAGAGAGAGAGAGAGAGAGAGAGGCTGCCTCGGAGGGAAAAATTGGAATTTGCAAAGCACAAAGGCTGCAGAAATAAAGATACACACGCATGCACATATATATCTATTTCCGAAAGCTGGGGATTGTGCGATGCACCGGAATTGTGATTGGTATGCTTGGTGTATTTCTCTGCATCTCACAGCCTAGGCAGCCTTTTGTCCTCTCTATTGTGGACATATTTTTTAAAAAATGGGAGAGAAAATTCTACTTGGGAAACAGACAGGTGATAAATATCGTAGGCCTATTTTCAAGCTGAAAGCTGATGGTTTTTCTCTCTCTCTCTTTCTCTCTCTCTCTCCCTCCCTCCCCCATATCTACGTCTTTCTTTCTCCTTTCTTATTTGTTTTATTTTTATATTTTTATTTATTTTGTCAAGGACGTATTTGTAACAGAACCTAGAATTCTTTATTGGCCAAGTGTGATTGGACACACAAGGAATTTGTCTTTGGTGCAGGTGCTCTCAGTGTACATAAAAGAAAATAAAGTGGTGCCTCTACTTAAGAACTTAATTCGTTCCGTGACCAGGTTCTTAAGTAGAAAAGTTCTTAAGTAGAAGCAATTTCTCCCATCGGAATCAACGTAAAAGCAAATAATGCGTGCAAACCCATTAGGAAAGAAATAAAAGCTTGGAATTTGGGTGGGAGGAGGAGGAGGAAGAAGAGGAGGAGGACAGTCGCTGCCGAAGGAAGAAGGGGAAGTGAGGGGAATAAAAAAAATCCAAAACTTTAAGGCTCAAAAAAAGAAGAAGAAGGACTCCGAGGTGGAGAATAGGAGCATGCGCCTCCCATACACCCGGCGCAAGGCTGCCTCCCATACACTGGGCCAGAGAGAGAAACCCAGGGGGAATGGCAGGAAACTGGCCGGGCCTTCGTGCCGCTCTCAAATTTCCTGGAAAATTTTTCCGGGCTTGGGTTCTTAAGTAGAAAATGGTTCTTAAGAAGAAGCAAAAAAATCTTGAACACCCGATTCTTATCTAGAAAAGTTCTTAAGTAGAGGCGTTCCCAGGTAGAGGTACCACTGTATACATTTGTCAAGAATCATGCGGTACAACACTTAATGATCGTCATAGGGGTCAAATAAGCAACGAAAAAACAATATTAATAAAAAATCTTAAGGATACAAGCAACCAGTCGTACCGTCCTAAGTGGGAGGAAAAGGGTGATAGGAATGATGAGAAAAAACTAGTAGTTTTTTCTAGTAGTAGAAGAGAAGGATTTAGGGGTAGTGATTTCTGACAGTTTCAAAATGGGTGAGCAGTGTGGTCGGGCAGTAGGAAAAGCAAGTAGGATGCTTGGCTGCATAGCTAGAGGTATAACAAGCAGGAAGAGGGAGATTGTGATCCCGTTGTATAGAGTGCTGG
This sequence comes from Erythrolamprus reginae, assembly GCF_031021105.1. Classification (NCBI taxonomy): domain Eukaryota; kingdom Metazoa; phylum Chordata; class Lepidosauria; order Squamata; family Dipsadidae; genus Erythrolamprus; species Erythrolamprus reginae. The sequence goes on along the minus strand of NC_091952.1, from coordinate 5,210,833 downwards.
TGAGACCCCATTTGGAAGACTGTGTTCAGTTCTGGAGACCTCACCTACAAAAAGATATTGACAAAATTGAACGGGTCCAAAGACGGGCTACAAGAATGGTGGAAGGTCTTAAGCATAAAACGTATCAGGAAAGACTTCATGAACTCCATCTGTAGAGTCTGGAGGACAGAAGGAAAAGGGGGGACATGATCGAAACATTTAAATATGTAAAGGGTTAAATAAGGTTCAGGAGGGAAGTGTTTTTAATAGGAAAGTGAACACAAGAAAAAGGGGACACAATCTGAAGTTAGTTGGGGGAAAGATCAAAAGCAACATGAGAAAATATTATTTTACTGAAAGAGTAGTAGATCCTTGGAACAAACTTCCAGCAGACGTGATTGGTAAATCCACAGTAACTGAATTTAAACATGCCTGGGGTAAACATAGATCCATCCTAAGATAAAATACAAAAAATAGTATAAGGGCAGACTAGATGAACCATGAGGTCTTTTTCTGCTGTCAGTCTTCTATGTTTCTATGTTTCTATAGTAGTGCAGACTTAGTAAATAGTTTGACAGTGGTGAGGGAATTATTTGTTTAGCAGAGTGATGGCATTCAGAGTGATGATATAATATAATATGCATAGATATAGCACTGTTTATATGTGGCAGAACATTTCATGCCCTTATAGGCCTTACCAGCTACCTGTGGATACATCGTGTACAGCTCACAACCCATTAGCGGTCAAGGTCTTCCTCAAACATGTTGGACAAACATCATCAGATGTAACATTGTTTATATACATGAGATGGGTACTGATGAGCGGGAACAATTGGACAGGGATGGTAGGCACACTGGTGCGCTTATGCAAACCCCTTTACTGACCTCTTAGGAATCAGGTGAGGTCATCAGCAGACAGTCTAGGTTTGGTGACGAAACCACAGAGTCAGATAGTGAGTTCCAGGCATTAACTCACTCGGTCGCTGAAGTCGTATTTTCTACAGTCAAGTTTGGGGCAGTTCACTTTGAGTTTGTATCTGTTGTGTGCTTGTGTATTGTTGTGGTTGGAGCTGAAGTAGTCGTTGACAGGTAGCACGTTGTAGCAGATAATTTTATGAGCTATGCTTAGGTCAGGCAGAAGGCAATGTTGTACTAAGCTTTCTAAGCCCAGGATTTCAAGTCTGGTTGTGTAAGATATTCTGTTGCGTGTAGAGAAGTGGAGGGCTCTTTTAGTAAAGTATCTCTGGACACTTTGTGATGTATTTATGTCTGAAATGCGGTGTGGGTCCCAGACAGATGAGCTGCATTCAAGGATTGTTTTGGCGAAAGTTTTGTATGCTCTGTTAGTAGTATGAGATTACCGGAGCAGAAGCTACGTAGGATTAGGTTAACAATTGTTGAAGGCTTTTTGGCAATATTGTTACAGTGGCCTTTGGCACTTAGGTCATTCAATAAAAGTATTCCAAGGTCTTTGACGGAGTGAGGGTTGTTTGTTGGGTCTTGTTTATTCAGCTTGTATTTGGTATTCTGATTCTTTTTGCCAATGTGCAGGATAGAGCATTTGTTGATTGAGATTTGGAGTTGCCAGATGTTTGACCATTCTGACACAGAGTCAAGGTCTTTTTGGAGGGTAGCAGTGTTGTCGGTGGTGTTGAAGAGTTTTACATCATCGGCAAAGAGACCACAGTTGCTCCCAATGTGATCGCAAAGGTCATTTATATAGAGTATGAAGACTACCCCTAAATCCTTCTCTTCTGAAGTTTTTGCTAACACCAATGCAATACTCAGATTGGGGAAAAGGAATCCTCAATCTGAGTATTGCATTGGCAGTTCGGTGTTATCAAAAACTTCAGAAGAGAAGGATTTAGGGGTAGTGATTTCTGACAGTCTCAAAATGGGTGAGCAGTGTGGTCGGGCAGTAGGAAAAGCAAGTAGGATGCTTGGCTGAATAGCTAGAGGTATAACAAGCAGGAAGAGGGAGATTGTGATCCCCTTATATAGAGCACTGGTGAGACCCCATTTGGAATACTGTGTTCAGTTCTGGAGACCTCACCTACAAAAAGATATCAACAAAATTGAACGGGTCCAAAGACGGGCTACAAGAATGGTGGAAGGTCTTAAGCATAAAACGTATTAGGAAAGACTTAATGAACTCAATCTGTATAGTCTGGAGGACAGAAGGAAAAGGGGGGACATGATCGAAACATTTAAATATCTTAAAGGGTTAAATAAAGTTCAGGAGGGAACTGTTTTTAATAGGAAAGTGAACACAAGAACAAGGGGACACAATCTGAGGTTAGTTGGGGGAAAGATCAAAAGCAACGTGAGAAAATATTATTTCACTGAAAGAGTAGTAGATCCTTGGAACAAACTTCCAGCAGATGTGGTTGGTAAATCCACAGTAACTGAATTTAAACCTGCCTGGGATAAACATATATCCATTGTAAGATAAAATACAGGAAATAGTATAAGGGCAGACTAGATGGACCATAAGGTCTTTTTCTGCCATCAGTCTTCTATTTTTCTATGAGTGTTGGTCCTAGTGTCCTGTCTTGGGGTACACTGCTTTTAACAGGAACAGGATTACATAGGGCGCCCTATTGTGACCATCTGTTGTCTGTTTGACAGGAATGCAGTTATCCAGTCATGTGAGGTCCAGAGATGCTGTGGGATTTCATTTTCAGAAATAGTTTATCATGAACCACTGTGTCGAAGGCTTTACAGAAGTCTATATAAATTGGATCTATTGATTTGCCCTGGTCGAGATGTGTAGTCCATATGTTTTTGCAGTGTAGGAGTTGCAGGTTACAGGATAGTTTTTTTCTGAAACCAAATTGCTTGTTTGAAAGTAGGTTGTTAGTTTCCAGGTGGAGGTTAATGGATTGGCATATGATTGATTCCATGACTTTGCATGTGATGGTCTGTAGATTGGTCTGTAGTTTTCAACTAGACTGGGGCCTCCTTTTTTAAAGATGGGGATGACCTTGGCTAGTGACCACAGATTTGGGAGGGAACTGGTCCTGTAGGGTTTTTAAAAGATTATGCTTACTGGTTCAGCTATGGCTCTGGAGAGCATTTTTAGGAAGGATGCACACAGTCCATCGGGTCTGATTGCGAGAGAAGGTTTTAGGCTGCACAAGGCTTTTTCAATGTTGCCTTCAGTGAAGTCTATTTGTTTTCAATCATTGTATTTGTGGTACATCTAGGGAATTTTGGGCATGAGCCATTGCTGTTTACAAAGACTGAGCGAAAGAATCTTCTTCTTCCTCCCCGTTTTCAGATCCTTTTTATTCTCTTCTGTATTTTATTCATTTGAATGAAATTATTGGCATGCAGGTCTGTTTCTAAGTCTATCCAGCCTGGTTTCAAATTGGAAGTCAATGCTCTCTCTCTCTCTCTCTCTCTTTTCTTTCCCCTATATCTGCAACACTGTCCTCCTCCCCCTCCTCCCTTTCCCCTTCCCCTTTCTCCTCCTCCCCTCCCCCTTCCTCTTTATTCTCTGGTGTATTTTATTCATTTGAATGAAATTATTGGCATGCAGGTCTGTTTCTAAGTCTATCCAGCCTGGTTTCAAATTGGAAGTCAATGCTCTCTCTCTCTCTCTTTCCTTTCCCCTATATCTGCAACACTGTCCTCCTCCCCCTCCTCCCTTTCCCCTTCCCCTTTCTCCTCCTCCCCTCCCCCTTCCTCTCTATTCTCTGGTGTATTTTATTCATTTGAATGAAATTATTGGCATGCAGGTCTGTTTCTAAGTCTATCCAGCCTGGTTTCAAATTGGAAGTCAATGCTTTCTCATTCTCTCTTTCCCTTATATCTACAACTTTCCCCTCCTCTTCCTCCTCCTCCCCCCTTTGCCTTTCCCCTTCCTCCATCCCCTTCCCCTTCTTCCCCTTCCTCTTTCTCCCCCTCCTCCTTCCCCTCCCCCTCCACTTCTTCCTTCTTTTCCTCTTCCTTCCTCTTCTTCTTTCCCTTCCTCTTCCTACTCCTCCCTTTTGCCTTCCCCTTCCTCTTTCTCCCCCCTCCTCCTCCTCTTCTTCCCCTTCCTCTTTCTCTTCCTCCTCCCTTTTCCCTTCCCTTTCCTCTTTCTCCTCCTCCCCTCTTCCTCCCCTCTTCCTCCCCCTTCCCCTCCTCTTCCTCCTCCCCCCTTTGCCTTTCCCCTTCCTCCATCCCCTTCCCCTTCTTCCCCTTCCTCTTTCTCCCCCTCCTCCCACTCTTCCTTCCCCTCCCCCTCTTCTTCCTCTTCTTCCTTCTTTTCCTCTTCCTTCCTCTTCCTTCCTCTTCTTCCTCTTCTTCCTCTTTTCCTTCCTCCCCCTCCCCCTTCCCTTCCCTTCCTCCTCCTCCTCCTCCTCCATCATTTCCCAATCCTCTTTATTATCTTCTGTATTTTACAGAGACAAATCCTTTGAATGAAATTATTGGCAGGCAGGTCTCTTTCCAGCTTTTCTATTCAGGCAAAGGGAATGGGGGGGGGAGTCGCTGGGCTTGAAATTCTCCCAGTAAAATTGTCCTCGGTGGAGTTTTACCCTCGTTGCGTTCTTCCAAAAATGGATTTTGAAAAAGTCAGAATAGGAATCTCAAGCGGTGCAGTCAATGCACTGCCTGGTTTTTTATGTGGGTCACGCTTGGCTCGGTTCATCCATTATAAATCAATTTCAGAATTACAATAATCCAAACTGAATTAATTTCTGGGGAGGAGGTTTCCTGGGCACCCTGAAGCTTCGATGAACCCAGGCAGCTGCTGATCCAGGGCATTCCAAGCCCCGAACTGAATATAGATTGACCAGTTTTAGCATCAGGAAGGAAAGAAACCCCAATGGTTGCTTTTTGTCTGGCCTGGCAAAGTACGAGAACCATAGAATCAAAGGGACCTTGGAGGTCTTCGAGTCCTTCTTGAATTCCAGCTAAAAGGTAGTCTAAACTCTTCTTGAAAAGCTCCAGTGATGGAGGAGGACCCACAAGTCCAGAAGAGAAGCTCTTCCACTGATGAATCATTCTCGTGGTTAGGAAATTCCTCTTTAATGTCATGTTGGAATTTCTCCCTCCATCAGTCTATTTCCCTCCCTCCCTTCCTTCCTCCCTTTCTCTTCCTTCCTCCCCTCCTCCCTTCCCTTACCCTGCCTTCCTATCTCCCTTCTCCTTCCCCCTTCCTTCCTCCCTTCCTCCCTTCCTCTTCCTTCCTCCCTTCCCTTCTCCTGCCTTCCTATCTCCCTTCTCCTTCCCCCTTCCTCTTCCTTCCTCCCTTCCCTTCTCCTGCCTTCCTATCTCCCTTCTCCTTCCCCCTTCCTTCCTTCCTTCCTCTTCCTTCCTCCCTTCCTATCTCCCTTCTCCTTCCCCCTCCCTTCCTTCCTTCCTCCCTTCCCTTCTCCTGCCTTCCTATCTCCCTTCTCCTTCCCCCTTCCTTCCTTCCTTCCTCTTCCTTCCTCCCTTCCTATCTCCCTTCTCCTTCTTCCTTCCTTCCTTCCTTCCTTCCTTCCTTCCTTCCTTCCTTCCTTCCTTCCTGGTGTTAATAATAATAATAATAATTTATTGGATTTGTATGCCGCCCCTCTCTGTTTTGTCTCAGATTGTTAGGCCAATCTGAGACAAAACCTTGTGAAGGGATGTGCACACGAGAGAGAAATTTCGGCAATTGTTTGTACGTTTTTCTATTTTGTATTTTTTTAATTTTTTTTTTAAAAAAAACCCTGCATGTAAGCTATTGAGCAATCAATCAGTGGAATTGGATGTTCGTACGAAGACTGGTCTATCACACCTGACAGATGGGTTGCCTGCACTGGGGAGAGATGTTCTCGTAGGACAACCAGCCCTGTGGCAGAAAAATAGAGATGTCACAGCTGTTAAATGACCGGTACCCATCACTGCCGTCAGTTTCGCAACAGCTGCAGATTCCAAAAGCTCCTTTGAAGATGATTCATATGAAAAACAGCTGCAGGTTTTGGGTTTGGCCACTCTAAAAAAAATAAGAAGAATTAGGGGGTGGCATGTTAGAAAATCTTCCAGTATTTGAGGGGCTGCTACAAAGAGGAGGGGGCTCAAATTATTCTCCAAAGCAGCAGGAAGGCAGGACAAGAAATCATGGATGGAAACTCATCAAAGAGAGAAGCAACCTGGAATTAAGGAGAAACATCTAAATGTCGAGGACCAGTAAAACAGCTTGCCATCTTATGCGCTCCATCACTGGAGATTTTAAAGTCTTTTAAGAAGAGATTATCTTAAAATAGTTCCCTTCTCTTCTTTTTTTCTTCTCTTTTTTGTTTCTTCTCTTCTTTGTTTCTTCTCTTTCTTTTCTCTTTTTTGCTTCTTCCCTTCCCCTCCCTCCCCTCCCCTTCTCTTCTTTTTTCTTCTCTTCTTTGTTTCTTCTCTTTCTTTTCTCTTTTTTGCTTCTTCCCTTCCCCTCCCTCCCCTCCCCTTCTCTTCTTTGTTTCTTCTCTTCTCTTTCTCTTCTCTTCTTTTTTTGTTTCTTCTCTTCTTTTTTCTTCTCTTTTTTGTTTCTCCTCTTCTTTGTTTCTTCTCTTCTCTTTCTCTTCTCTTCTTTTTTTGTTTCTTCTCTTCTTTTTTCTTCTCTTTTTTGTTTCTCCTTTTCTTTGTTTCTTCTCTTCTCTTTCTCTTCTCTTCTTTTTTTGTTTCTTCCCTTCTCTTCTTTTTTCTTTCCTTTCTTTGTTTCTTATCTTCTTTGTTTCTTCTCTTCTCTTTCTCTTCTTTTTTTGTTTCTTCTCTTCTCTTCTTTTTTCTTCTCTTCTTTGTTTCTCCTCTTTCTCTTCTCTTCTCTTTTTTGCTTCTTCTCTTCTCTTTTCTCTTTTTTCCCTTTCCTTTTTTTCCTTTCTCTATTCTATTCTATTCTATTCTAGGCAATTTTAAGAGGCCTATATCTCCGTAAGCTTGGAAGGCAAAACCTTTGGTCCCGGTGATAGGGCCTGGATAGGATCCTGCAATTTTAAGATGCTGGCTAGGGAATTCTGGGAGTTGATGTCCACATGTCATAAAGTTGCCAAAATTGAGAAACACTGTCTTAATGTATCTCTTTATTAAAACAATTTGAAGAATAAAAATTAAAAAAAAAATGAACAATAATTAATAATTGGAATAAGAAAAAAGAAACAGGAAAGGAAAAGAAAGAAAGGAAAGGGAGGGGAGGGAAAGGAAAGGAATAGAAAAGGAAAGGAAGGAAAGAAGGAAAGGAAGGAGGAAGGGAAGGGAAGGAAAGGAAGGGAAGGGAAAAGAAAGCAAAGCAAAGAAGAGAAAAAAGAAAAGGAAAGGAAAGGAAAGAGGAAGAAAGAAAGAAAGAAAGAAAGAAAGAAAGAAAGAAAGAAAGAAAGGCAAAAGAGCAGGAAAAGGAAAAGACAATAGAAGAAAAGGAAGCTTCCAATTTTTTTACAGCAATTTTACATATAAATGCAAATTCACCTCTGGGGTTACAGTGCGACTTCCATTTTTCTATCTATTTCTCCCCTAATCATCAAAACCATATGTCATAATTCCACCTTTCCCCCCCTGGTTTCACACAAAAAAAGTTTATAAGGGGCTTTCACTCTGCATTAAATATCTGGAATTATCTAAATGGACTTTTTTTTTTCTTGATCAAAGCTCTACATTTAGTCCTCTCAGCAAATTCCATCCTCTTCACCATTACGGGTAGCACCAAATCTTTCCACCTTTGTGCCCCTGTAGTTTCTCTCTGCACTTATCAGGTATAAAAACAAAGTTCAATGAACTTTCCCCCCTGACTTCCAAATGCTCTTCAAGGGCAGCCCCACATAAGGCACCGCCTTCTGCCGCACGAATCCCAGTGACCGGTTAGGTCCCACAGAGTTGGTCTCCTCCGGGTCCCGTCAACTAAACAGTGTCGTTTGGCGGGACCCAGAGGAAGAGCCTTCTCTGTGGTGGCTCCGACCCTCCGGAATCAGCTCCTTCCAGAGATTAGAACTGCCCCCACCCTCCTTGCCTTTCGTAAACTCCTTAAAACCCACCTCTGTCGTCAGGCGTGGGGGAACTGAAACATCTCCCCCTGCCTAGGTAGTTCTTTGTGTATGATATGACTGTATGTATGTTTTTTATATACATAATGGGGTTTCTTGTTTTTTAGACTTTTTAAATGTATTATTGTTATTTTAGATTCTAACTGTTAGATTTGTCATTATATATTGCTTTTATCATTGCTGTAAGCCGCCCCGAGTCTACGGAGAGGGGCGGCTTACAAATCTAAATAATAATAATAATAATAATAATAATAATAATAATAATAATAATAACAACAACAACAACAACAACACACCAGACATTGTGATCGTGGAGAAAAAGAAAGTCTGGATCATTGACATCGCAATCCCAGGAGGCAGCAGAATTGAGGAGAAGCAGCTAGAGAAATTAGTGAAATACGAAGATCTAAAAATCGAGCTGCAACGACTCTGGCATAAGCCAGTGAAAGTGGTCCCAGTGGTACTTGGCACGCTAGGCGCAGTGGCAAAGGATCTCAGCGGACATTTGAAAACCATTGGAATTGACAAAATCTCCATCTGTCAATTGCAAAAGGCTGTTTTACTGGGATCGGCAAACATAATTCGCCACTACATCACGAAGTCCTAGGTGCTTGGGAAGCACCCGACTGGTGATGAAATACGAAATCCAGCATAGTGATCTCGTTTGCTGTGTTGTACTGACATAATAATAATAATAATAATAATAATAATAATAATAATAATAATAATAATAATAAGGCATATTTTAATTATTTATTAATTGCAGCCATGGGGGTGGAAACTTCCATCCTTCCCAGGTGGGTAAAATGAGGACCCAGATTGTGTTTGTGTTTGTGTGTGTGTGTGAGAGTGAGTGAGACAGCACAAGCAGCACTCAACGTTCCTCGCCGCATCTCCAATTTCGGTGATTATATTACCTGAATAGGTAAACTTTCCTACGTCCTCAAGTCGCTGTGATCCAAATGCGATTCCCTATTATCTCCCCATTAAAAGAATCTGCGGAGGAGGTCAAATAAAACTAATGCATTTAGAAAGAACAGGTGGGAGAAAAAACTGCCCATTAGGAGCCAGTTATAAAGTCTTAACTTCACTGGCCATTAAATGGAAGCACTTAATTGGAAACCGGGAGACCCCCGAACCCCCCCCCCCCGAAGTGAACCGATGTGATTAAGGTTCTCCAGAAGTTTCACGGGGCCGTTTTCTCCAAATGTGCTCTGAATATATTTTGTACTACAACTCCCATTCACCTGGAGGGATGGGAGAAATAATCCGTCCCCTGTTTAAGATCCCGTGAATTGCGAGCCAATTTGGTACAGTGGTGGAAATGACCGCCTAGAAAATAGGGGACTGTGAATTCTAGTTCTGTATTATGAATGAAAGCTAGCTGGGTGACATTGGGCCAATCACCAGGAGAGGGTGAATTCTAGTTCTGCCTTAGGAATGAAAGCTGGCTGGATGACTTTGGGCGAGTCCCTCTCTCTCTCCATCATCCTATCTGCAGAATTATTGTTGGGAAAATAAGAGGAATAACAGATATTACGGATCTTCTCCCATCTGAGCTACTTACGAGAGTCGCCCAGAAAGTAATGCACCACAGATTATTCTAAGATATGGGGAAATTTTTATGATTGGTTAAAGACAAGAACAATGGAGAAATAATTAAAATAATTAAAACTCAAGCAAAGCAATTCGTCAAATAAAAGAATATTCAAGGACAAGGGAAAATTCTCTGATCGAACATTCAAAAAAGAAGTGGGGGAACTTTTCCCCCCCAAATCTTGTATTTATATGTTTTGTTTTGTATTTATTGTTATGTGATACTTATTGCATTGTTTCCTTTCTTTTTTGTTTTATTTTTGTTTACTTGTTATTTGGTGTATTTATCTACGTTAAAAAAATAAAATATAATTTAAAAAAATTAAATAAAGGATGCCATTTGTGGAAGGCATTTTTAGGATGAAACAGAGGGGATTTACACAGTGTAGAAATGGCTTTAGGATCAGAACATGGAGTGGTACCGACAGGCAGAGATGGGCTCCAATGGGAACAGTAAGGAACCCAGTTTCGGTAGCAAAATTTAGAGCTCCACCCCAGAGCACCCAATTTGCACTGAAAGATGTTGAACCAAAATGCATAAGCCACGCCCACAGTGTGATAGTAAAAATTTTGCTAGCCCATCACTGCCGACAGGGCATACACCGGTCACAATTCAAAGTGTTGGTTATGACCTTTAAAGCCCTACGTGGCATTGGACCAGAGTACCTCCGGAACCGCCTGCTACCGCACGAATCCCAGTGACCCATAAGGTCCCACAGAGTTGGCCTTCTCCAGGTCCCATCGACTAAACAATGTCGTTTGGCGGGCCCCAGGGGAAGAGCCTTCTCTGTGGCGGCCCCGGCCCTCTGGAATCAACTGCCCCCGGAGATTAGAACTGCCCCCACCCTCCTTGTCTTTTGTAAACTACGCAAGAGCCACCTATATCGCCAGGCATGGGGGAGTTGAGACACTTTCCGCCAGGCTTTTTATATTGTATGTTTGGTATGTATGTGTTGTTTAGTTTTAAATATGATACGGTTTTATATGCTTCTTTTTAATATTAGATTTGTTTGGATGTAACATTGTTTTTATTATTGTTGTGAGCCGCCCCGAGTCTTCGGAGAGGGGCGGCATACAAATCTAATAAATTATTATTACTATTACTATTACTATTACTATTACTATTACTATTACTATTACTATTACTATTACTATTACTATTACTATTACTATTACTATTACTATTACTATTACTATTACTATTACTATTACTATTACTATTACTATTACTATTAGAATGGGACAGAGATTACATGAAAAAATAGGGAGTGTAGAAGAAACTTCATTCTTTCTTGTGTGTAAGTTTCATTGTGTTCAATAAATAATTGTCGAAGAAAAAAATTGTGGTGCATTACTTTCTGGGCGACTCTCGTATGAAAGTGGAACAAAGCCCCTGATAAATAAACAAGAAACAGATTTCATGGACACACAAATGGAAGGAACAACGGAAGTGGGAGGATGGGGGATATTTCTTTTTTTTAAAAAATACACAGGAGCGCCACCAGCGTTGAAATTAAATAACACAAATCACGGAAAGACACATTTGTGCTGTCCTATAGGCAAGTCACTGGGCAATCTTCTTAAAATCGGTCACCGCAGGCAGTTTCTGCCTTTTAAACCCATTTGGCTGACTTTTTTTTTTCCCTTTTAAAAATCATCTTTGAAGAGCAGGCAGAATAGGCCAATGAATCAGAGAGACCACCAGCCTTCCTCTTAACCTAGTTTTGCTCGTGACCCAGATCTGGGACCAAAATGTTCAGTTCATTAACTCAGATACCTTGGTCAAAGCAATGGAAACTGCAGTTTAATGTTTCCAAATGTAAAATAATGCACTTGGGGAAAAGGAATCCTCAATCTGAGTATTGCATTGGCAGTTCTGTGTTAGCAAAAACTTCAGAAGAGAAGGATTTAGGGGTAGTGATTTCTGACAGTCTCAAAATGGGTGAGCAGTGCGGTTGGGCAGTAGGAAAAGCAAGTAGGATGCTTGGCTGCATAGCTAGAGGTATAACAAGCAGGAAGAGGGAGATTGTGATCCCCTTATATAGAGTGCTGGTGAGACCACATTTGGAATACTGTGTTCAGTTCTGGAAACTTCACCTACAAAAAGATATTGACAAAATTGAACGGGTCCAAAGACGGGCTACAAGAATGGTGGAAGGTCTTAAGCATAAAACGTATCAGGAAAGACTTAATGAACTCAATCTGTATAGTCTGGAAGACAGAAGGAAAAGGGGGGACATGATTGAAATATTTAAATATGTTAAAGGGTTAAATAAGGTCCAGGACGGAAGTGTTTTTAATAGGAAAGTGAACACAAGAACAAGGGGACACAATCTGAAGTTAGTTGGGGGAAAGATCAAAAGCAACATGATAAAATATTATTTGACTGAAAGAGTAGTAGATGCTTGGAACAAACTTCCAGCAGACGTGGTAGATAAATCCACAGTAACTGAATTTAAACATGCCTGGGATAAACATAGATCCATCCTAAGATAAAATACAGGAAATAGTATAAGGGCAGACTAGATGGATCAGAAGGTCTTTTTCTGCTGTCAATCTTCTATGTTTCTATAGTTTCAAGGCAGGAATGGACAGATTCACAAATGCCAAGTGTATCATAGGTGGTTATTGAAATGGGTGGCCAAGTGCTGCCTCTATGTTGGTTGAGGCAGGCAGGATTCCCTTGAGTACCATTTGTTGGGGGTCAGGGGAAAGGGAGGGTCTTGCCTTCTCTTTCTGCTCAAGATCCCCATGGACAATTGGTGGGTCACTGGGTGACACAGAATGCTGGATTCGATGAGCTTTGGCCCCATTCAGCAGGGTTCTTCTTTGGTTCTTAGGTTCTAAGGGGGAAAGATCAAAAGCAACATGAGAAAATATTATTTTACTGAAAGAGCAGTAGATCGTTGGAAGAAACGTCTAGCAGACGTGGTAGATAAATCCATAGTAATTGAATTTAAATATGCCTGGGATAAACATAGATCCATCCTAAGATAAAATACAGAAAATAGTACAAGGGCAGACTAGATGGACCATGAGGTCTTTTTCTGCTGTCAATCTTCTATGTTTCTATGTTTCTGTGCAAGCCAAAAATCAGCTGGCTGACACATACATGCACGTTGGAGCTGAGCTAGGGCAGGGGCTCAAGTGCCATCAGATATGGCTCCGTGTGCCACCTGTGCCATAGGTTCACCATCACTGCCCTATACCATTTCAGACAAGTGATTCTTTAGCCTCTTTTTTAACAACCTCCAGGGATGGAGCCCCACAACTTCTGGTGCTAAGGACCAGGAGCAGGAGACGCTATAAGTGTGATTATGAACCTATGGCATATGAGCCACAGGTGGCATGCAGAGTCACATCTGTTGGCACACAATCCATTGACCTAGTTCAGCTCCAGCTGATTTTTGGCTCATAATGAATCTCTGGGAGGTCGTTTTTGGCCTGCCGAGGACCTCCGGATTGGAGGAGGCTTTTTTCGCCCTCCCCAGGCTCCAAGAAAGCCTCTGGCACCTGGCTAGGGTGCAAAACAGGCCTACTGGGCCCACTGGAAGTCAGAAAATAGGGGAGCAGGGGGCTTCATGCATGAGGGTGGAGTGGGGCAGTGTGTGGGTTCATGTACAAATGCATGGGGTGGGGAACAGGAGCATTGAATTATGGATGTGGGCACGCATGTGTGTGTGATAGCATAGGGGCATGTGCTTTCGGCACCCGAGGAAAAAATGGTTCGCCATCACTGGGCCCAATCCCAAGACAACACAACATGGAAAGCGAGATTGTGATTCTGATTAGGAATCTGTCCATCTGTCTGAAGTAGTTTAGGGTTTCCTGCGTAAGCAGGGGGTTGGACTAGAAGTCCTCTAAAACATAGGAAGAACGGTTGCTGGAATTGGGTATGTCTGGTCTAGTGAAAAGAAGGACCAGGGGTGACAGGATAGCAGTGCTCCAATATCTGAAGGGCTCCCGCAAAGAAGAGGAAGGTTGACCTATTTTCCAAAGCAAGATGAGAAGCAATGGGTGGAAACTAATCAAAGAGAGAAGCAACCTGGAAATAAGGAGAAATTTCCTGGGATTGAGAACAATTAACCAGTGGAAAAAGTTCCCTTCAGAAGTTTTGAATTCCCCAACACTGGGCGTTTTTAAGAAGAGACTGGACAGCTCCTTATCTGGAATGGTATCATTCTCTTCCTCGTGCAGGGGGGTTCGACTACAAGACCTCCAAGGTCCCTTCCAACGATGTTATTCTTTTATTCATTCACTATCTTCAGTTTCAGCTTTATTCTTGGCCCACAACAACACACCATCATGCAACAGATACAAACCTTAAGTAAACCGCTCCAAACTCGACTGCAGAAAATACAACTTGAGTAACCCAGTAGTTAATGCATGGAACTCACTACCAGACTCTGTAGTATCATCACCTAACCCCAAAGACTTTACCCTTAGACTCACCACTGTTGACCTCTCCCAATTCCTAAGAGGTCAGTAAGGGGCGTGCATAAGTGCACCAGTGTGCCTTCCGTCCCCTGTCCTCATGTTTCTCTCTTACTAGTATCATATATATATAAACATTCTTTTATCTTTGTATACTACCAATATGCACTTGATAATATAATATAATATAATAAAATAAATAGATAATAAATAAATATCTCAGTTACTTCTGCCGAAAACCTTTCGGCCTGACCACTCACCTCTTTCACTTGCTGAAGACAGGCTGGAAAGCAGAATGAAAAACAGACTGGGAAGCAAGAGACCAGAAGCCATCGGAAGAGCTGGTTTATTTCAAAGGGCGACAAATTTCAGGTCTCCTTAATTGTGGCTTGAACTGGCCTGGATTGTGACCTGCAGAATCAGTTGCTTCTGCTTAGTGTCCGGCTGCAGATCTGCCAACTCCTCAAAAGGGAAGCCACAACAGGGAACTGATTTCACATGGGGAAGAATACTATAGCAAAATAAAGAAAAATGCCTTATAAATAGCTGAATATTTTACGGAAGTGGGTTTCAGAATGTTCTGACCAGTTCTGGAGAATCAGTAGCGGAAATTTTGAGTAGTTTTGAGAACTGGAGAGAATATCACCTCTCACTGGTCCCTCCCCATCTATTCTCTGCCTCCCCAATCCCAGCTGATTGGAGGAAATGGGGATTTTGCAGGATCCTTCTCCTGCCACACCCACCATGCTACTCCCACCAATACACACCCATGGAATAGAATAGAACAGAATAGAATAGAATATAATTTTTTATTGGCCAAGTGTGATTGGACACACAAGGAATTTGTCTTGGTGCATATGCTCTCAACGTACATAAAATAAAATATACATTTGTCAAGAATCATGTTGTACGACACTTCATGATTGTCATAGGGGTCAAATAAGCAATGAGGAAGCAACATTAATAAAAATCTTAGGATATATGCAACAAGTTACAGTCATACAGTCAACATGGGAGGAAATGGGTGAAAGGAATGATGAGAAAAACTAGTAGAATAGAAGTGCAGATTTAGTAGAAAGTCTGACAGTGTTGAGGGAATTATTTGTTTAGTAGAGTGATGGCGTTCGGAAAAAAACTGTTCTTGTGTCTAGTTGTCTTGGTGTGCAGTGCTCTGTAGTGACGTTTTGAGGGTAGGAGTTGAAACAATTTGTGTCCAGGATGCGAAGGGTCAGTAAATATTTTTCCCGCCCTCTTTTTGACTTGTGCAGTATACAGGTCCTCAATGGAAGGCAGGTTGGCAGCAATTGTTTTTTCTGCAGTTCTGATTCTCCTCTGAAGTCCGTGTCGGTCCTGTTGGGTTGCAGCACCAAACCAGACAGTGATAGAGGTGCAGATGACAGACTCAATGATTCCTCTGTAGAACTGGATCAGCAGCTCCTTGGGCAGTTTGAGCTTCCTGAGCTGACGCAGAAATAACATTCTTTGTTATGCTTTTTTGATGATGTTTTTGATGTTAGGTGACCATTTTAGGGTTAGGGTTAAAATCAGAATAACAATCCAAATATTATTAAGTACGTAGTCTTTCTTGCCAGTTGTCTTTGTCATAATCAGCAAACAAAGATATCAAGGCTAAACACATTTTAGCTGTAATACATAACTACAATACAGTGAGATTGCAGAGAAAATGCAGAGCAAACCTAATAGTGAGTAGCCAGACAAAGAGAAACAGAGAGGGTGATTCAGAGAAATAAGCTATGAACTGCAGCACCCTCTTGTGGCAGTCTGCAAAACCTGCAGCCAACCCAATGATTATGAACAGAGTCCTAACAAAATGAATTAAAATGGGAATTGAGACATTGAAAAATATTCAAAAGGGGAACAGTCCAAAATGGTGGGACGCTGAGAGAAATGTTTTTTTGTTACAGCCTTTGAGTCCTGGAGCAAGCTTGCAAAGAAAAATGACATACAGATAGTCCTCAACTTACAACAGTTCACTGAGGGATGGTTCAAATTCATGGCGGCACTGAAAAAAGGTGACACATGGTTATGACCGTTTTTCGCAGTTACAGCATCACTAGATGCTTGGACACTGATTCGGATTTATGACAGTTGTGGCGTTCCCGTGTCACGCAATGTCTCCCCTGGTCCTTCTTTTCGTTCGACTAAACATACCCATTTCCTCAACTATCCACCCTACATTTTAGCATATCATCCTTTAATTGCCTTTGTTGTTCTTCTCCATGTTCTTTCTAGGGTCTCAACATTGGAATGGAATGGAATGGAGTGGAGTGGACTAGAGTAGAGTAGAGTAGAGTGTAGAGTAGAGTAGAGTAGAGTAGAGTAGAGTGCAGAGTAGAGTAGAGTGTAGAGTAGAGTGTAGAGTAGAGTAGAGTGTAGAGTAGAGTGTAGAGTAGAGTAGAGTATAGAGTAGAGTATAGAGTAGAGTAGAGTAGAGTGTAGAGTAGAGTAGAGTGTAGAGTAGAGTGTAGAGTAGAGTGTAGAGTAGAGTAGAGTGTAGAGTAGAGTAGAGTGTAGAGTAGAGTAGAGTATAGAGTAGAGTAGAGTGTAGAGTAGAGTGTAGAGTAGAGTAGAGTAGAGTGTAGAGTAGAGTAGAGTGTAGAGTAGAGTATAGAGTAAAGTAGAGTGTAGAGTAGAGTAGAGTGTAGAGTAGAGTGTAGAGTAGAGTGTAGAGTAGAGTAGAGTGTAGAGTAGAGTAGAGTAGAGTGTAGAGTAGAGTAGAGTGTAGAGTAGAGTAGAGTGTAGAGTAGAGTAGAGTAGAGTGTAGAGTAGAGTAGAGTGTAGAGTAGAGTAGAGTGTAGAGTAGAGTAGAGTGTAGCGTAGAGTAGAGTAGAGTGTAGAGTAGAGTAGAGTGTAGAGTAGAGTAGAGTGTAGAGTAGAGTAGAGTGTAGAGTAGAGTAGAGTGTAGAGTAGAGTGTAGAGTAGAGTAGAGTAGAGTGTAGAGTAGAGTAGAGTGTAGAGTAGAGTAGAGTGTAGAGTAAAGTAGAGTAGAGTGTAGAGTGTAAAATAGAATAGATTAGAATAGAATAGAATAGAATAGAATAGAATAGGCCAGGCTGGATAGAACAGGCTGTCTGGACTGGACAGAACAAAACAAAACAGAACAATAGAATAGAATAATAGAATGGAATAGAACAGAATTGAATTGAATTGAAGAAAACAGAACACAATACAGTAATAGAACACCAGAGAACAGATCAAAACGGAAGGGATTTTAGAGAATAAAATAACAGGAGTTGGAAGGGACTTTGGAGGTCTTTTAGTCCAACCCTCTGCTTGGAACAAACTTCCAGCAGACGTGGTTGGTAAATCCACAGTCACTGAATTTAAACATGCCTGGGATAAATATATATCGATCCTAAGATAAAATACAGGAAATAGTATAAGGGCAGACTAGATGGACCATGAGGTCTTTTTCTGCTGTCAATCTTCTATGTTTCTACATTTCTATGAACCTGAATTGTTTTTAAAAATTTATTTGGAGGCTGCCGAGTGTTAGCCACCCAATAAATAAAGTCCTCTCCAAAGATAATTGGATCACAATCTCCAGTCCACGTTGCTGGAGACTCCCCTCTTATCTTCCCCGTGCCTATAATTTATAACATTTCCTACCCCTGTTTTAAAAGCGAAGATCTTTCTTTCTTCTTCCGCAAAGATAAGCTTAGAAAAACACCCTTGTCTTACAATCTATTATCTGCAATTCAAAATGTGCCTCGCCAGCTAGCTAGCACACTCAGCGGCGCTTTTAATGTTTGACGTGTTATAAAACAAGGTGTTAACTATCTGCCGAGGAGGAATGCAACTGGGCGCGTACAACTTCCAACATGCAGGTGGTCCTCGAACGTCTGGCCGCAATGGGGAAATGGGAGTTTCTGTCGCCAAGCGAGACAGTCGCTTAAGGGAGGTGTGTCCAAATGTTACAAGTTTTCTTTCTTTTTCGTTTTCTATTTTTAAATGAAGGCACAAATTTATTTATTTTTTTCACAGAATTTTTTTTTTAATTTTCTCACCGATCACAGTACAGTGTTCCCTCGATTTTCGCGGGGGATGCGTTCCTAGACTGCCCGTGAAAGTCGAATTTCCGCGAAGTAGAGATGCAGAAGTAAATACACTATTTTTGGCTATGAACAGTATCACAAACCTTCCCTTAACACTTAAAACCCCTAAAGTGCAATTTCCCATTCCCTTAGCAACCATTTTTATTTATTAAAGTTTATTAAAAAAATATTTATTAAAGTTGGATGAAAGTTTGGCGATGACATATGACGTCATCGGGCGGGAAAAACCGTGGTATAGGGAAAAAACCCGCAAAGTATTTTTTCAATTAATATTTTTGAAAAACCGTGGTATAGACTTTTCACGAAGTTCGAACCCGCGAAAATCGAGGGAACACTGTACAGTGTAAAGTACCAACAACGTCAAATTGTTTCAATGCATCAATAGTTCAATTTTAAAAATTATGGTATACAAATCCAATGCTACCTCTTTTTCTTTTGACATCAGGATAATAAATAGCTGCTCCAATTTCTTATATTGTATTAATATGTTGGTTATGACCTATAAAGCCCTTCATGGCACCGGACCAGATCATCTCAGGGACCGCCTTCTGCTGCACGAATCCCAGCGACCAGTTAGGTCCCACAGAGTGGGTCTTCTCCGGGTCCCATCAACTAAACAATGCCGTTTGGCGGGACCCAGGGGAAGAGCCTTCTCTGTGGCGGCCCCGGCCTTTGGAACCAACTCCTCCCAGAGATTAGCATTGTCCCCACCCTCCTTGCCTTTCTTAAGCTTCTTAAAACCCACCTCTGCCGTCAGATATTCTTTCCCCCTAGGCCTTACAATTTACGCATGGTATGTTTGTATGTATGTTTGGTTTTATAATAAGCGAAACGCTGCCACCCGGGAGGAGAGTGGGGAATCCCATCGTGGCATTCCCCACCTCCTTTTGCTTGCCGTGCTGGGAACTGGGAAACCCCACAATGGAATTCCGGGGGTGGAGTTTTGACATCATGTATACTTCTTCTGCCGATCGGGGTTCGAATCCCGGTGGAACCACCTTTTTTATTTATTTTATTTTATTTATTTATTTATCTATTTATTATTATTAGTAGTAGTAGTATCATCATCATCATCATCATCATCATCATCATGCTTCTTTATATAATAAAAGGGGTTTGGGTCCTTTTAATCCCTTCTTAGTGGGAAAAAAAGAAAGCATTTAAAAGACCCTCCAGCTCTTTGGGGGCAAAAGGGAACCTTCCCGATGTGCCCATGGAAATAATTAATAAATAATGATGATGATGATGATGTTGTTGATGATAATAATACTAATACTAATACTAATACTAATACTAATACCAATACCAATACCAATACCAATACCAATACCAATACCAATACCAATACCAATAACAATAACAATAAATAAATAACTAAATAAAATGTAATTTTTTTAAAAAAAAAGGTGGTTCCACCGGGATTCGAACCTCGGTCGGCAGATTCAAAGTCAAGAGAGCTAATAAAATTAGCTACGTTTCTGGGCTCTCTTTTAAGCTAGTAAAGGGAGGTCCTTTCAGACCTTTCCTTAATATTGATAAGCAAAGCTTATTGGGGCACTTTTCTCACGCAAATTTATTTATTTATTTATTTATTAGATTTGTATGCCGCCCCTCTCCGTAGACTCGGGGCGGCTCACAACAATAACAAGAACAATGTAAAAAACAAATCTAACAATTTAAAAAACACTAAAAACCCCATTATTAAAAGCAAACACACACACACAAACATTCCATGTATAAACTGTATAGGCCCGGGGGAGATGTCTCAATTCCCCCATGCCTGACGGCAGAGATGGGCCTTAAGAACTTTACGAAAGGCAAGGAGGGTGGGGGCAGTTCTAATCTCCGGGGGGAGCTGGTTCCAGAGGGTCGGGGCCGCCACAGAGAAGGCTCTTCTCCTGGATCCCGCCAAACGACATTGTTTAGTCGACGGGACCCGGAGGAGGCCAACTCTGTGGGACCTAACCGGTCGCTGGGATTCGTGCGGCAGAAGGCGGTCCCGGAGGTATTCTGGTCCAATGCCATGAAGGGCTTTATAGGTCATAACCAACACTTTGAATTGTGACCGGAAACTGATCAGTGCAGACTGCGGAGTGTTGGTGTGACATGGGCGTATTTGGGAAAGCCCATGATTGCTCTCGCAGCTGCATTCTGCACGATCTGAAGTTTCCGAACACTCTTCAAAGGTAGCCCCATGTAGAGAGCATTACAGTAGTCGAACCTCGAGGTGATGAGGGCATGAGTGACTGTGAGCAGTGAGTCCCGGTCCAGATAGGGCCGCAACTGGTGCACCAGGCGAACCTGGGCAAACGCCCCCCTAAATGGGTTTGTGGTGGCTATTGTTTGCAAAATTGAAATTGGAGATGCAGAGGTTTCTCTATGATGGGGTCATATAACTGCTGCAAAAAAAAAAAAAGTTAAATATACCATGCAGTAAAATATCCCCTACGAGCCTGGTTAGATTTTTTTTAAAATTCAAATTTCATTTTTTATTTCAAATTGAAAGAATAGCCTGAAATAGGAAAGAAGGAGGGCAGATATTTTACTGCATGGTATATTTAATTTCCCCCAACTAACTTCAGATTGTGTCCCCTTGTTCTTGTGTTCACTTTCCTATTGAAAACACTTCCCTCCTGAACCTTATTTAACCCTTTAACATATTTCAATGTTTCGATCATGTCCCCCCTTTTCCTTCTGTCCTCCAGACTATACAGATTGAGTCCATGAAGTCTTTCCTGATACGTTTTATGCTTAAGACCTTCCACCATTCTTGTAGCCCGTCTTTGGACCCGTTCAATTTGATCAATATCTTTTTGTAGGTGAGGTCTCCAGAACTGAACACAGTATTATTCCAAATGGGGTCTCACCAGCGCTCTATGCAGCGGGATCACAATCTCCCTCTTCCTGCTTGTTATACCTCTAGCTGTGCAGCCAAGCATCCTACTCGCTTTTCCTACTGCCCGACCACACTGCTCACCCCCTCCTATTTCCCCTTCAATTTTCCTCCCCCCAAACTAAAGTGTGTCTTACACTCTGCTGCCATTTATACTCCGAAAAAAAATACAGTACTTAATTGATTTTCTTGGCAAGGAAATGAAATTATCATTTCATTTTTTAAAAAAGTTTATTAATTTTCTATTGTTTACATGTTGTTAGTGTTGTCTGGCTTATTTGCTTAGCAGTACAGATAATATTCTTATTCTTCCCCCCTTTATCCCAACCACTGGTAAAATAAGTTTCATGTTTGAAATATTCGGTATCTTCTTCCTCTTTGATTATCAATGCAAGTCCACTCATTTCTGCACAATCTAATATCTCCTTAACGATCTCTTAATCATCTTGCGGTGTTTCTTCATTTTTCCAATATTGTGCAAACATAATCCTCATTGCTGTTAATATACGCAATGTGAAATATACAGTATATTTCTTCCTATCAATTTTTTCTGCTGTTATACCTAATAAAAAAAGGTTCTGGTTTAAAATCTATGTGTTTTCCTCTCATCTTTTCTAACCGCTTACGTATTTTTGCTCAATTTTTTTTTGAGCAGTGAGAACAATCAAGCAATGGTAGTACAAGTAGCAATGGGTGGAAACTAATCAAGGAGAGAAGCAATTTAGAACTAAGGAGAAATTTTCTGACAGAAGAATTAATGAGTGGAACAGCTTGCCTCCAGAAGTTGTGAATTAGAAGACCTCCAAGATCCCTTCCAACTCTGTTGTTGTTGTTGTTATTGTTGTTGTTGTTATTTTTACTCAACAAATGAGATTTATATGCTGGATTTCGTATTACAACATCATTTCTTTCTTTCTTCTCTCTATCTCTTTCTCTTTCTTTCTTTCTTTTCTTCTCTTTCTTTCTTTATTGTTTTCTTCCCTTCTTTCCTTCCTTCCTTCCTTCCTTCCATCCTTCCTTTCCTTCCTTCCTTCCTTTCTTTCTTTCTTTCTTCTCTTTCTTTCTTTCTTTATTGTTTTCTTCCCTTCCTTCCTTCCTTTCTTTCTTTCTGTCTCTCTCTTTCCTTTATTTATTTATTTATTTATTTATCTATCTATCTATCTCTCTTTCTTTCCTTCCTTCCTTTCTTTCTTTGCTTCTTTCTCTCTCTCTCTCCTTTATTTTTCCTTTCCTTTCCTTCCTTCCTTCCTTTCTTTTGTTCTTTCGTGTTTTCTTTCTTGTTTTCTTTCTTTCCTCTCTTTCCTCTCTTTCCTTTCTTTCTTTCTTTCTTTCCTCCCATCTCTCCTCCCTCCCTCTCTCCCTCCTTGTTTACAGGGATTCTGCTCTGCTGGAGGTTTGCCTCTTTGTTTCTCCCTTCCTGTGTTCGTGTTGCTATAGGAACCGATACCATTACAAAATTATGCTCGAATCTGGCAGAAGAAATGGATCTGTCAGAAGCAATTATTGAAAAAGAGCAAGTTGTTTACGTCTCCCTTCCTCCTTCCTTTCTTCCTGTCCTCCTTCGTTGCTAATGTAACATTTGGCTGCAACGCAGGAATTTATCTCCAGGGGTTGAAGAAAGCGAAGTGGGGTCTCGGAGACAGGTCGGGCACAGAGATGCGGAGATATAAAATTTGGGTTCCTTTTTGCTCGGAGGAATTTAAACTAAAAAAAAAAATCAAAAAGCAATAAAAACCACAAATCCAGCGACAACATACATATTTCGGTCCTGTTTACTTTTCCGGGCTAGAAAGAGGGAAAATACATTTGGGGCTGTTATGGATGTTTTATTTTATTTTATTCTTATATTTGTCTTGCGGCTTGTCAAGTCTGTTGGGGGTTGGAATTCATGCAATTGAAACTTTCCAGAGTTTCTCAGAGTTTCAAAAGTTTTTGCGTGATAAAGAGTATCTACGTCTCCGTTTTCTTTTCTTTTTTCCCCCTAACTTTATTTTTTGATGGGTAAAATTTTTGACAAAATTAGAGGTCAAGGATTGGGGGGTTGGATTGACACTGGAAGTAATTAATTTGGAACTAATACATTTTGGGGGAGATTAATTATAAATGATGCACTAACTTGATACTGTTTTTATTATAATATGAAAATATTCTAAAATGTATTGAAGAAATTTGTATGGTTTTCTATTCTTTTCTTTTTAAAAAAAATAGAGTATAAACAGTATATATGAGCCGAGGTGGCGCAGCAGGTACAGTGCAGTACTGCAGGCCACTGAAGCTGACTGTAGATCTGAAGGTCAGCAGTTCAAATCTCATCACCGGCTCAAGGTTGAGTCAGCCTTCCATCCTTCCGAGGTGGGTCAAATGAGGAGTTGGATTGTGGGGGCAATAGGTTGGCTCTGTTCGAAAGTGCTATTGCTAACATGTTGTAAGCCGCCCTGAGTCTAAGGAGAAGGGCGGCATAAAAATTGAATAAATAAATAAATAAATTAATTAATTTAAAAAGTACATTTAAAACATTAAGCCGCAAACTTCAGACAAACCCATACAAACATACAAACAAAAACCTTCTAATCCTTTCTTTTACAGTAAACTGTATTAGTGTTATATTTCAATCTATTCCACCATTAATATCACTCAAACTCAACCCAGACAAGACGGAGTGGCTGTGGGTTTTGCCTCCCAAGGACAATTCCATCTGTCCGTCCATCACCCTGGGGGGGGATCACTAACCCCCTCAGAGAGGGTCCGCAACTTGGGCCTCCTCCTCGGTCCACATCTCACATTTGAGAAACATCTTTCAGCTGTGGCGAGGGGGGCGTTTGCCCAGGTTCGCCTGGTGCATCAGTTGCGGCCCTATTTGGACCGGGAGTCACTGCTCACAGTCACTCACGCCCTCATCACCTCGAGGCTCGACGACTGCAACGCTCTCTACATGGGGCTACCTTTGAAAAGTGTTCGGAAACTTCAGATCGTGCAGAATGCAGCTGCCAGAGCTATCATGGGCTTTCCTAAATATGCCCATGTCACACCAACACTCCGCAGTCTGCACTGGTTGCTGATCAGTTTCCGGTCACAATTCAAAGTGTTGGTTATGACCTATAAAGCCCTTCATGGCACCGGACCAGACTACCTCAGGGACCGCCTTCTGCTGCACAAATCCCAGCGACCAGTTAGGTCCCACAGAGTGGGTCTTCTCCAGGTCCCGTCAACCAAACAATGTCGCTTGGCGGGACCCAGAGGAAGAGCCTTCTCTGCGGTGGCCCTGACCCTCTGAAACCAACTCCCCCCAGAGATTAGAATTGCCCCCACCCTCCTTGCCTTTCGTAAGCTGCTTAAAACCCACCTCTGCCGCCAGGCATGGGGGAACTAAGATACACTTTCCCCCTAGGCCTTTACAATTTTATGCATGGTATGTCTGTACAGTGATCCCTCGATTTCCGCGGCTTCAAACTTCGCGAAACGCTATACCACGGTTTTTCAAAAAATATTAATTAAAAAATACTCCACGGTTTTTGTTGCTATACCACGGTTTTTCCCACCCGATGACGTCATACGTCATCACCAAGAGTCACTTCTCTGTCTCTTTCTCTTTCTTTCCTGTCATTCTCTGCTTCAATCATTTTCTCATTTCTCTTTTTTTCTCCCTTTTTTCTATCATTTTTCTCTCTTCCTTCCACTCTTCTCTCTCTCTCTTTCTTCCTCTCTCTCACTCTCTTCCTCCCTTTCTCATCTTTCTTTCTCTCTCTCTATCTTGCTTCTTCCTCTCTCACACTCTCTTCCTCCCTCTCTCATCTCTTTCTTTCCTTCTCTCTCTTTCTCTATCTCTCCCCCTCTTGCTCTCGAGTGGCGAGCGAGCGAGCGGCCGGGTGAACGGCGGGTGGCCGGGTGAACGGCGGGTAGCCGGGCAAACGGCGGGTGAACGGCGGGCGAACGGGCGGGCGAGCGAGCAAGCGGCCGGGCGGGCGGGTGGGTGGGCGGTCGAACGGGCGAGCGAACGGCGGGTGGCTGGGCAAACGGCGGGCAGGCGGGCGAGCGGCGAGCGGCGGGCGGGTGCTGGGGGGTGGGGGCAGCCGACATTCAAAGCAATCTTTGTCGGCTTCCGCACTTTCGTCTCTCCCTGCCCTAATTTCAAGCCCGGCTCCTTGTGCTTTATTTATTATTTGGATTTGTATGCCGCCCCTCTCCGAAGACTCTGCCTTGAAAAAGGGTGCGTGGGGGTAGTTTTTGGCTGTCCATAGCCAAAAATGGTGTTTTTACTTCCGCGCCGCTATATCACGGAAAATCAATTTTCGCGGGAGGTCTTGGAACGTAACCCCCACGAAAATTGAGGGATCACTGTATGTATGATTGGGTTTTTTATATATAATGGGTTTTTAACTGGTTTTAGTATTGGATTTTGTTGTACTGTTTTACTGCTGTTGTTAGCCGCCCCGAGTCTGCAGAGAGGGGCGGCATACAGATCCAATAAATAATAATAATAATAATTTCGTTATATAGAGCTATCTCTCGGTTTTCAATGGGTTGCCCCAAACTCTAGATTCCACAGTGAGTCCTTATCTTACAAATGGCTTCACTTAGAGCAGAGGTCTTCAACTTTGGCACTTTTAAGACTTGTGGACTTCAACGCCCAGAATTCTCCAGCCAGCATAGTTTACCTTCTTGTAATCCCTTCCTCTGCAATCTTTCCACTTTAAGTGGTGAGAGAGAAGGAAACGGACATGGCTGTCCGAGGAATTCTGGGAGTTAAAGTCCGCAAGTCTTAAAACAAAGCTGGTTGAGGAATTCTGGGAATTGAAGTCCACAAGTCATAAAGCAAAGCTGGCTGAGGAATTCTGGGAGTTGAAGTCCACAGGTCTTAACCCTGCTGTTCTGTTTAAGAAAAGTAACAAATCTTATGTTCCCGGGTCACCCTGACCCGGACCGAAAACTCTTCATTTGCAGTGCTTATGTTTGGTCTTTTTGAAAGCTTTTTTCACTTGGAAAGTAGTCTGAACATTTCTGCACACAATGATATGAAAATTGAAATGAAAAAAGTAAATCTTATTGGTTTATTTTGCGGATATAATGCACGCCCCCCCTGTTTTTGTGAAATTTTTTTCAATTTATGGATAGTTTTGCTTGCAAAATGCATTCTATTTTACTAAAGTTGGTATGGGATTGGTAGCTTGAACATTTCTGAACATAATGATATGAAAATTGAACTGGAAAAATTGATGCATATTGGTTTATTTTGTTGATGAAATGCACGCCCCCCCGTTTTTTTTAAATAGTCTTCACTTTATGGATAGTTTTGCTAGCAAAATACATTCTATTTTACTAAAGTTGGTGTGGGATTGGTAGCTTGAACATTTCTGAACATAATGATATGAAAATTGAACTGGAAAAATTGATGCATATTGGTTTATTTTGCACATGAAGTATGCCTCAATTATTTCAATTTATATAAAAATTATGCTGTTAATTTCAAACTTACATACTTTTTTTTAGTAAAATGGATTTGTTTCATAAAATTAGTTCTCTGGCTACAATGTGGTTGATTTTCAAAAGGATATTCCAAATATTTCTAGACAAATATGTATAAACAGTGACAATAATGGCAAACAGCAAGGCCGAGGGGGGGTGGCCCTTTTGTGGCAAAAATAAACCAATAAGAACCATTTTTTTCAGTTCATTTATATTTTTCTTATATTCAGAAATGTTCAATTTAGTATATCAAACCTTTTGGGGGAAAATTCCTTAGGGATTTGTAGCCTTAAAAAATAGAAATTGACACGAAATTAAAAAAGGATGGGGGGAGGGGCTTTTTGATCAAAATAAAAATATAAGTCTCAATTTTTCCAGTTCAATTTTCATATCATTATGTTCATAAATGTTCAAACTAGTTTTCCAGTTGAAAAAGTTTTCAAAAAGATCAAATTCAAGTACCTAAAAAAAATATTTTTGGTCCGGTCACATACGAACAGAAACAGATTCAAAGTTATGATTTTTTTTTGCCCAGAAAACAATTAGCCACCACCCCAAAAATATTTTTTGATGATCAGCATTGTTAAATTGAGTAAATGAATGCCTAAGATTTTAAAGAATATTTCGGATTTGGAGCATAAAAAAATAAAAAGTGAAAATGGTTGCAAGCAGCCAAGGGGGGGGGGGGAGGCCTTATTTCTGATGTTAAAAAACCAATAAGAATCATTTTTTTCAGTTCCTTTATATTTTTCTTATATTCAGAAATGTTCAAGCTACCAATCCCACACCAACTTTAGTAAAATAGAATGCATTTTGCAAGCAAAACTATCCATAAATTGAAATTTTTTTCACAAAAACGGGGGGGGGGGCGTGCATTATATCCGCAAAATAAACCAATAAGATTTACTTTTTTCATTTCAATTTTCATATCATTGTGTGCAGAAATGTTCAGACTACTTTCCAAGTGAAAAAAGCTTTCAAAAAGACCAAACATAAGCACTGCAAATGAAGAGTTTTCGGTCCGGGTCAGGGTGACCCAGGAACATAAGATTTGTAACTTTTTTTGCCCAGCAAAAACTAAGCCCCCCACCCCCCCAAAAAAATTCTCATAGAGAGAACCCCTGAAATGATGAACCAGCATGAAATTTCAAGTTTCAGATATGCAGGGAAAATTTTTTACAGGGACTCAAACTTGGCTTCGGGTCACATACGACCCGAACAGAACAGCAGGGTTTTAAAGCATAGCAGGCTGAGGAATTCTGGGAGTTGAAGTCCACAGGTCTTAAAGCAAAGCTGGCTGAGGAATTCTGGGAGTTGAAGTCCACAGGTCTTAAAGCATAGCAGGCTGAGGAATTCTGGGAGTTGAAGTCCACAAGTCTCAAAGCATAGCAGGCTGAGGAATTCTGGAAGCAGAAGTCCACAAGTCATAACAACAACAACAACAACAACAACAACAACAACAACAACAGAGTTGGAAGGGACCTTAGAGGTCTTCTAGTCCAATCCCCTGCTTAGGCAGGAAACCCTACACTACTTCAGACAGATGGTTATCCAACTTCTTCTTCCAGTATTGAAGCATTCACAACTTCTGGAGTCAACTTCTGTTCCAACAGTTGATTGCTCCCACTGTCAGAAAGTTCCTCCTTATTTCCCGGTTGAATCTCTCCTTGATCAATTTCCATCCATGATTCCTTGTCTGGCCTCCATCTGCTTTGGAAAACAGCCTGACCCCCTCCTCTCTCTGGCAGCCCCTCAAGTATTGGAAGCCTTCTCCACGGAACCTTCTCTTCACTTGAGAAACAATGGGGCTTTTTTGTTTTTTTCGTTTGCCTTGTAAATCTGAGCCTTTGTTTGTCTGACGTTCTAGCTCAATAACTTGAGTTATTCCCCATTTAGAAGTTTACCAGAATAATTCCCCAGGTAAGCGAAGGAAGACTCAATTATGCGCCTGCATAGTTACACATGCTCCTCCTTATGGTTTGTGTTTGTATGCATGTTTATAAATGAGTTGATTGATACACAACAGGCTCTCCTCTGAAGTGGAGAAACATAATCTCTGCTTTGCTCTGTCATATTCCCACCAGTTACAATGAGATTTTGATTGGTGATGGGGAAGCCTCCTTCCTAGTGATGGGCTCCTATTGGTATGATCAGGTCCACAGAACTGGTGGAAAAGTTTTAGCCAGGTTCACAAAAACAGTAGAAAAATGTTGATTTTTTTTCTTTTTTTCCCCTTCTGGGCTCTGGGTATGTTTTTCCCATCGCAGTAAATTGCCGATCAATTTCCGGTCACAATTCGAAGTGTTGGTTATGACCTATAAAGGCCTTCATGGCAACTAAATGTTGTCGTTTGGTGTGTCCCAGGGGAAGAGGCTTCTCTGTGGCGGCCCCGACTCTCTGGAACCAGCTCCCCCCAGAGATTAGAACTGCCCCCACCCTCCTTGCCTTTCGTAAGCTGCTTAAAACCCACCTCTGCTGCCAGGCATGGGGGAACTAAGATACACTTTCCCCCTAGGCCTTTACAATTTTATGCATGGTATGTTTGTGTGTATGTCTGCTTAATAACGGGGTTTTTAAAATGTTTTTGTTGTGGTTAGCTCTGGCCCAGCTCCTGCCGCAAGGACTGTGGATGTGGGGGAGACATCCACATGCTGCAGGCCTGTTTTGCCCCCGGTGGAATCTGCTGATGAAGGCTCCTCTGACCAAGAAAACATGAGTGACAGGGAGGAGGAGAGTGTGGCAGACAGCTCAGAAGGAGATCAATTATCTAGCTCCTCCTTGGATTCAGAACAAGAGTTAATGATACAGCCACGCATGCGGAGAGCGATGCATAGGCAACAACAACTGAGAGATTATTATCAAAGAAAATGAGGCCACCTGTGGTTGGGTGGGGCTGTGGGAATTAGTGAGGCTGCTATAAATAGCAGCCTGTGGGTTTGGCCATTGTGGAGGATTATCTGATCGTTGTGTTTCGTGACTGCTTTACTGACTTTGACCTTTTGTGTGCTGATGTTTCCCCGCTTTGAAACTAAACCAGGGCAAAGTGTGTTTCACTTTGTGAAAGAAGAAGGACTGTGAATTGCCTCACAGCTGCAAGCTAAGTATCACAGAACTGATAAGGGACTTGTACAAATTACCAGTTTGTTTGGAGACGAGTGCTCTTTGCTATACCAAAAGGGGGCTTGGTTTAAGTGAATTTTCATTATAAAGAACATTGTTTTGAATTTTCAAACGTGTGTGTGTCTGAAATTTGTACCTGTGAATTTTCGGGAGGATTCTACCAGAGAGCCCGACAGAACAGTTTTTAAATTATTAGATTTGTCATGAATTGTTTTATTGCTGTTGTGAGCCACCCCGAGTCTACAGAGAGGGGCGGCATACAAACAAACAAACAAACAAACAAACAAATAAATAAATAAATAAATAAATAAGGTTGAATGTATAATTTTAGAAGAGCTCTGTGTGTGTACATACACATACAGTTTATATAATAGATAATATATATTATTGTGTGCCTGCGTGTAATATGTATGTACACATATGGCCGGTTTCCGGACTCAATTCAAAGTGTTGGTTATTGTTGTGTATACTCCCATTCAGCCTTATTCAGATTCCAAAGTGGAGAGTGATTTTGAATTGGAAGACGGGCCTGATTTACAGATAGAAAGGGAGGTTAATTCAGAGGGGAAGCCAATGAGGTAGAGATGCATTTAGGATCTAGTGAGGAAGACCTGAGGTGGATTAACCCTTAATTCAGAAGCTTTCAGAAGAGGTTGGAACAAGTGTCAGGGAAGAAATATTAGAAGGTGAGGAACTGGTTAATCAGTTACCTCACATCCGGGTGTAAACAGAAGAGAAGCTGATTTTGTTCAATCTTGCAATCCCTCAATGGACGCATCCAGGACATAAGCTAAGCAATGTGTAATTTATTACCTGCTTTTATTACTCCTGGCTAGCACTGATTAGCCCATAAATTTTAGAATGACTTGTGGAATGTTTTCATGTTACTCTCAAGATAATTTACTTAATTACTAGAGATAGAGATAAGAAAAGAAAACACTGTGTGCAGAGTTGATGTTTGAATGGGAAAAAAAGAGAAATAAAGATGTCTGTTTTTAAACATATGCCTTGAGCAATCTTTTATTCCAATT
Source organism: Erythrolamprus reginae (assembly GCF_031021105.1). Lineage (NCBI taxonomy): Eukaryota > Metazoa > Chordata > Lepidosauria > Squamata > Dipsadidae > Erythrolamprus > Erythrolamprus reginae. The sequence goes on along the minus strand of NC_091952.1, from coordinate 5,180,265 downwards.
ATTATCTGCATTAGCCTGAAATCAAAACAGTTATGACCTTTAAAGCCCTTCATGGCATTGGACCAGAATACCTCCGGAACCGCCTTCTACCGCACGAATCCCAGCGGCCGATAAGGTCCCACAGAGTTGGCCTTCTCCGGGACCCATCGACCAAACAATGTCATTTGGCAGGCCCCAGGGGAAGAGCTTTCTCTGTGGCGGCCCCGGCCCTCTGGAATCAACTCCCCCTGGAGATTAGAACGGCCCCCACTCTCATTGTCTTTCGCAAGTTACTCAAGACCCACCTATATCGTCAGGCATGGGGGAACTAAGACATCTCCCCCAGGCTTTTTATATTTCATGTTTGGTATGTATGTGCTGTATGGTTTTTAATTGTTGGGGTTTTTATATATTTTTTATTATTAGATTTGTCCCATTGTTACACTGTTTCTTATTACTATTGTGAGCTGCCCCGAGTCTTCGGAGAGGGGCGGCATACAAATCTAATAAATAACAATAATAAATATAATTACTGGATAGTTATTAAGAAGAGACTGGACAGCTGTTTGTCTGGACTGGTTTGTTTGTTTTATGTGTTTTTTTGTATTTTTTGTTTTTTAATATTGAAAATAGAAACATAGAAGTTTGATGGCAGAAAAAGACCTCCTGGTCTAGTCTGCCCTTTTACTAGTTCCTGCATTTTATCTTAGAATGGATCTATGTTTATCCCAGGCATGTTTCAATTCAGTTACTGTGGATTTACCAACCACATCTGCTGGAAGTTTGTTCCAAGCATCTACTCCTCTTTCAGCAAAATAATATTTTCTCCCGTGGCTTCTGATCTTTCCCCCAACTAACCTCAGATTGTGCCCCCTTGTTCTTGGGTTCACTTTCCTATAAAAACACTTCCCTCCTGAACCTTATTTAACCATTGAACATATTTAAATGTTTCGATCCTGTCCCCCCCTTTCCCTTCTGTCCTCCAGACTATACAGATTAAGTTCTATTAAGTCTTTCCTGATAAGTTTTATGCTTCAGACCTTCCACCATTTTTGTAGCCCGTCTTTGGACCCATTCCATTCGATCAATATATTTTTGTAGGTGAGGTCTCCAGAACTGAACACAGTCTTCCAAATGGGGTCTCACCAGCGCTCTATACAGCGGGATCACAATCTCCCTCTTCCTGCTTGTTATACCTCTAGCTATGCAGCCAAGCCTTCTACTTGCTTTCCCTACCATCTGACCGCACGGTTCACCCATTATTGAGACTGCCGGAAATCACAACCCCTCAATCCTTCTCTTCTGAGGTTTTTGCTAACATAGAACTGCCAATACAATACTCAGATTGAGGATTCCTTTTCCCCAAGGAAATGTTCAATAAAAATTATTGAATTTGAAAAAAATATTGAAACAATTATTTAAAAAAATGTCCCGGGCGGGTGGGCTGAACCAGGAGCAACCCATCTTTTGTTGCAGCTTACTTGACATTCTTTAAACCAGGTTTAAAAAATCATAAATTACACTTATATTTATATAAAATTATATAAATATATACCCGAAGTGAAATGTTGCTTCTGATCTGTTCCCGTAAACCATTTTTTGCCAGGGAACACTGCAAAGTAAATATATTTAACGCTGAGTGAGATTCAGTTTAAGTGACGGTGGTAACGCGGTAACACTTGAAAGCAACAAACACAAACTTTGGGGTGATTTTTATTTAGCAAGGGTTTTTCCCCCCCTTTTCCTTCTGCTCTCCATTTAAATAATTACAATCTGCACGCTAAGTCTAAAATAAACACCACTGCCTTGGCTGCTTTGTGGATTTTGATGATTGTTGTGTGTACCTTTCTTTCACATCATGGAGAACGGTACAGAATTTAATTTAATAAGTGGTAAAAGAATCAATGGGTTTGCGTTTTCAGTTTTTAAGTGTCTGGATTGATGTCTTAACAGTTCTCAGAAAGAAAGAGAAAGAAAGGAAGAAAGGGAGGGTGGGAGGAAGGAAGGAAGAAGAAAGAAAGAGAGAAAGAAAGAGAGAAAGAAAGAACAAAAGAAAGAAAAAAGAAAGGGAAAGGAAGAAAGGAAGGAAAGAAAAAAGAAAGAGAAAGGAAAGAAGGAAGGAAGGAACAAACGAACGAAGAAAGAAAGAAAGAAGAAAGAAAGAAGGAAGGAAGAAAGAAAGAAAGAAATAATTTGAGAGCCCAAGAATAATAAATCAAATAAGGAAGAGGCAACATCTTTTTTTCTTTCTTTCTTTCTTTCTTTCTTTCTTTCTTTCTTTCTTTCTTTCTTTCTTTCTTTCTTTCTTTCTTTCTTTCTTTCTTTCTTTCTTTCTTTCTTGGCCCTGTTTCCTCCCAGGAGATTCCTAGAGAGGCCCAACGGAGGCTTCTCCCCGCCTTTTCTGGACCTGTTTCCTCTCAGGAGATTCCTAGAGAGGCCCCACAGAGGCTTCTCCCCACCTTATCAGGCCCTGTTTTCTCTCAGGAGATTCCTAGAGAGGCCCCACGTAGGTTTCTCCCTGTCTTTTCCAGCCCTGCTTCCTGCCAGGAGATTCCTAGAGAGGCCCCCCGGAGGCTTCTCCCCGCCTTTTCTGGCCCTGTTTCCTCCCAGGAGATTTCTAGAGAGGCCCCACAGAGGCTTCTCCCCACCTTTTCCGGCTCTGTTTCCTCCCAGGAGATTTCTAGAGAGACCCCACAGAGACTTCTCCCCACCTTTTCCGGCTCTGTTTCCTCCCAGGAGATTCCTAGAGAGGCCCCACGGAGGCTTCTCCCTGCCTTTTCCAGTTACAGTTTCGGAGACTCGGGTTTGTAAGTGGAAAATAATTCTTGAGAAGAGGCAAAAAAATCTTGAACACCCGGTTCTTAATGGAAGGCAGGTTGGCAGCCGCTGTTTTTTCCGCAGTTCTGGGTCTCCTCTTTGAGCAGGGGGTCGGATTAGAAGACCCCCGAGCTCCCAAATCATTACGATTCTACCCCATCCCTCAAGAAAAACCAAAGCAGAAAGGAGAAGTTAAAAGAAATTGCCGCACGGATTGACCTCCGCTTTCCTTTCCTGCCGTCAGCGGGATTTTAGAAATCGCTCGAGTGTGCCGAGATTGCAAAACACGGACTTGAGCAAATGGGTTAATTGGCAGCTGTGCGGTTCCTATGTCGCGCCAAGCACGCTAGGAGTCAGGGCCCCTTGAGCTCCCCCAGTTTCTCCCCGTCATTGCATAATCCTTCGCAGATTAATTGCACGCTCCATTAGGTATTTATTAAACAGGAAAACCCTTGGGCTTCTTGGCCGACGGTAAAAATGTTCCTTAGGAGCAGGAACCATAGCATCATGACCTCCAAGAGTCAATTGGGCTTGTGTTTTGCTTTTTGGCTATTCCTCGACTTATGACCAATGACTGAGATAAAATTGATAGGAACATAGAAACATAGAAGATTGATGGCAGAAAAAGACCTCATGTCCCATCCAGTCTGCCCTTATACTATTTCCTTTATTTTATCTTAGGGTGGATATATGTTTATCCCAGGCATGTTTAAATTCAGTGACTGTGGATTTACCAACCTCGTCTGCTGGAAGTTTCTTCCAAGCATCTACTACTCTTTCAGTAAAATAATATTTTCTCATGTTGCTTCTGATCTTTCCCCCATCTAACCTCAGATTGTGCCCTCTTGTTCTTGTGTTCACTTTGCTATTAAAAACACTTCCCTCCTGAACCTTATTTAATTTAACCCTTTAACGTATTTCAATGTTTCGATCATGTCCCCCCTTTCTGTTCTGTCCTCCAGACTATACAGATTGAGTCCGTTAAGTCTTTCCTGATAGGTTTTATGCTTCTACCATTCTTGTAGCCCGTCTTTGGACCCGTTCAATTTTGTCAATATCTTTTTGTAGGTGAGGTCTCCAGAACTGAACACAGTATACCCAATGGGGTCTCACCAGCGCTCTTATAATGGGTTTTTAAATGTTTTTAAATTATTAGATTTGTTTTACATTGTGTTGTTATTGCTGTGAGCTGCCCCGAATCTATGGAGAGGGGCAGCATACCAATGCAATAAATAAATAAATAAATAAATAAACTTCTCTTCCATTGGTTGATTGGTCTCCCTGTCAGAAAATTCCTCCTTATTTCCCGGTTGAATCTCCCCTTGTTCAATTTCCATCCATTCTTCCTTGTCTGGCCTTCAGGTGTGTTGGAAAATAGTCTGACCCCCTCCTCTCTCTGGCAGCCCCTCAAGTATTGGGAGACTGCTATCCTGTCTCCCCCTGGTCCTTCCTTTCGTTAAACCAGCCGTGCCCAGTTCCTGCAACCTCTCTTCGTATGTTTTAGCCTCCAGTCCCCTCATCATCCTGGTTTATCTCTTCTGCTCTTTCTCTAGAGTCTCAACATCTTTTTTGTAGTGTGATTAGCAAAACTGGATGTAATGTTCTAGGTGTGGTCTTACTAAGGCCTTATAGAGTGATATCGCCCACGTTTCTACAAGACTTCGTGGCCTGCACTGGCTGCCGATCAGTTTCTGGTCACAATTCAAAGTGTTGGTAATGACCTTTAAAGCCCTACATGGCATTGGACCAGAATACCTCCGGAACTGCCTTCTGCCGCACGAATCCCAGTGGCCGATAAGGTCCCACAGAGTTGGCCTTCTCTGGGTCCTGTCGACCAAACAATGTCATTTGGCGGGACCCAGGGGAAGAGCCTTCTCTGTGGCGGCCCCGACCCTCTGGAATCAACTCCCCCTGGAGATTAGAACGGCCCCCACCCTCCTTGTCTTTCGCAAGTTACTCAAGACCCATCTATATTGCAAGGCATGGGGGAACTAAGACATCTCCCCCAGGCTTTTTATATTTCATGTTTGGTGTGTATGTACTGTATGGTTTTTAATTGGTGGGGTTTTATATATTTTTATTATTAGATTTGTCCCATTGTTATACTGTTTTTATTACTGTTGTTAGACGCCCCGAGTCTTCGGAGAGGGGCAGCATACAAATCTAATAAATAATAATAATAATAATAATAATAATAATAATAATAATAATAATAAGTACCTCCCTTGATGTTAGTTGTATCCCTCAGACTGTGGAAATGAAAGAAAGGTAAAAGTGGGAATAAAATAAAATTGTCGAACGAAGCAATGGGAAATGGGCTTTTGTATCATTGTCTAGGTATTCACCAGGAATTGAAGCCTGGAGCGCCTTGTTATCTCATCGTGAACTTTCTATGCTCTTATATAAAAAAAGCCGGCAAAAGACGAGTGAAATCTCAACAGATCTTAATGCGAACCTGTCACCGTCTCACAGGGCCTCAGCTTCAAACCTCGCGGATGTCAAACCGAGTACAAGCCAAATCTTTCCAGCTTACCGTCATCAGACAAAACCCCCTTTGCGTAAACGAGCTCTAAAGTGGCATTTGGGTCCTGCCGCAGGGTTTTGAAGTGGGGTTTTAAAATGTGGCCGCATTCCAGATCCTATTGATGGACCTGGCATGCAGCAGACGAAACATAATCTCTTATTATTTGAAGTAGCAAAGGTGTTAAGTAGGGATTGGAGTGGGGGGCTGCGCATGGTCTTGGTTATGACCTATAAAGCCCTTCATGCCATCGGACCAGAATATCTCCAGGACCGCCTTCTGCTGTACGAATCCCAGTGACCAGTTAGGTCCCACAGAGTTGGCCTTCTCCCGGTCCTATCAACTAAACAATGTCGTTTGGCGGGGCCCAGGGGAAGAGCCTTCTCTGTGGCAACCAGGGACCTCTGGAACCAACTCCCCCCAGAGATCAGAATTGCCCCCACCCTCCTCGCCTTTCGTAAGCTCCTTTAAAACCCACCTCTGTCGTCAGGCATGGGGGAATTGAGATATACCTTCCCCCTAGGCCTATACAATTTATGCACGTTATGTTTGTGTGCGTGCTTGGTTTTTAATAAGGGCTTTTGGTAATTTAAATATTAGATTTGTTTTATGCTGTTTCTTCTTATTGTTGTTAGTCTACGGAGAGGGGCGGCATTCAAATCTAATAAATAAATAAATAAATGGATGGATGGATGGATGGATGATAGATAGATAGATAGATAGATAGATAGATAGATAGATAGATAGATAGATAGATAGATAGTCCTCCAGGGCCCCATTTTTGGCCTTGTTGACAGCCTTCTGCATTCCTTTGCCAGCAAAAATGAAGTCAGGATGGGCAGGGGGTGAGGGCTGTGCAAGGTCTTCTCAAAGTTGGTGTTCATTGGCAGAGGGCTAGGGCTTTGCTATTTCCAGGGTGGCCCTGTGGGTTTGATACCTCCAACCTATACCCAGTGATGGGCTACCAAAATTTTTACTACCATACTTTGGGCGTAACTTATGCATTTTGTTTCAACGTCTCTGGGGTGGAGTTGCAAATTTTGCTACCGGTACTGCGCACCTGACCGCACCCTGCCTATACCATTGCAGATACAGTGGTACCTCTATTAATTACCACGAATTCGTTCCGTGACCAGGTTCTTAAGTAGAAACATTCATAAGTAGAATAGAATAGAATAGAATAGAATAGAATTTTATTGGTCAAGTGTGATTGGACAAACAAGGAATTTGTCTTGGTGCAGATGCTCTCAACATACATAAAAGAAAAAGAGACATTTGTCAAGAATCAGGAGGTACAACTCTTAATGATTGTCATAGGGGTCAAATAACAATGAAGAAACAATCCATATTAATAAAAATCTTAGGATACAAGCAACAAGTTACAGTCATACAGTCCTAAGTGGGAGGAAAAGGGTGATAGGAATGATGAGATAAATTAGTAGAAATAGAAGTACAGATTTAGTAAACAGTTTAACAGTGTTGAGGGAATTATTTGTTTAGCAGAGTGAGGGCTTCGGGAAAAAACTGTCCTTGTGTCTAGTTGTCTTGGTGTGCAGTGCTCTGTAGCGACGTTTTGAGGGTAGGAGTTGAAACGTTTTGTGTCCAGGGTGCGAGGGGTCAATCAATATTTTCCCCGCCCTCTTTTTGACTCGTGCAGTCTACAGGTCCTCAAGGGAAGGCAGGTTGGCAGCCATTGTTTTTTCTGCAGTTCTGATTCTCCTCTGAAGTCTCTGTCAATCCTATAGAAGCACTTTTTCCCATAGGAATCAATGTAAAAGCAAATAAGGGGTGCGAACCCATCCCAAAAATTTCTAAAGTGCTCCCCTTACTCTTCCTCCCCTGAAATCCCCATGGACACACACATGCACATGTTCCCACACTCGGCCCGACACACACACACAAACAGTAATGGGCAACCAAAAAATTTACTGCCACACTGTGGGTGTGGCTTATTTTGTGGGCGTGGCTTAATGGTCATGTGACTGGGTAGGAGTGGCTTGCCGGCCATGTGACCAGGTGGGAGTGACTTGAACGATCATCACCGTCCAAGTGAACTGTTAAGTCCTCAACTTACAACCTTACCACTGTCGCTCGCTGGGGCGACAATTTGCTTCGCGTTTCCCGTGCTCTCGTTCCTGGGTCACCCCCCTGCCTCACGCTGGATAGCTAGGCGAATGGGTGCTGCCAGAAGCATAAATGCTGCCAGCGCCGCTTCCACCCACGCCTTCTACTTGCACCTCAGGTGGGAGGTGGCCGTGTGAGGATGGAGGGGAACCGGGCAGGAGAGAGGGAAGCTCGTCCGAGGCCAGGAAGGAGGAAAGAGGAAAAAAGCAAGGAGCGCAGATGCAGCAGCAGGGAGAAAAAAGTAGAGCCGAGACGAAACCAGTAATCCAGGAAGTGACAGCCACCGATCAACTGCAGCTGCGCACGCATCTTCATTTCTGCCGGTGGAACTGCGTTCCACCCTGTCCTGCCTGCTGCCCACCTCCTCCTCCCCACTCTTGGGGAAAAGTTTCCCGAGACTCCGACGACTCAAAATTTCTGCTATCGATTCTCCAGAACCTGTCAGAACCTGCTGAGTTTCACCCCTGCCAGCAGGTCATGTGATGGATGGAATCTGCTCCCAATCCATAAATTATAGTATACAGGTTTTATCTGCATTTGTTTTGAAGATAAGTAGCTGTGTTATATATTTTTTGCAAAGATAGTCCAATGACTTTGTATCAACCAGAAGATACCTTATCACACTTAGCATGTTTGCAATCTTTCTTTTGGCAACCCTGTTTTGCCTGGGATGATAATTTAGTGTTTTTCATGATTTATACCTTGATTTGCTCAAGTATTTTTCAAAGTCTCCCTCGTTACAATCTTCCCTCCCATTACATTGGCTGATCTTAATCTGCTATTATGTTGAACTTGTTTTCCACATAAACAAAATAGGATTTGAATATCTCAAAATAGTTCACTTTTATTGGTTAAAAGGAGATACAAGTCTGTCTTCAGAGATCATCTATCAAAGTTTGTCATTTCCCCTGCACGTTGTTTTGATTGGCATGTGGCCGCAAATAAGTGGCGATCGCTAGATGGTTTGCTTGAATTGAATCTCAGGAAAACAATTTCCTTTTATTTTTAGGCACAAATCGATGGTTGAATTCCTTTGTTTATATGATTTACTTCGTATTCTGTAAAGGTTTTGTAATGTTTTGTCTTTTTAATATTGTAAACTGCTCATAGTTATCTTGCAGTAAGATTGGCAGTCAATAAATGAAAAAAGAAAGAAAGAAAGGAACGAAGGAAAGAAAGAAGGAAAGAAAGAAAGAAAGACAGAAAGAAAGAAAGAAGGCATAGACAGATATGGATTGAGAGATTGAGACACACATACAGAGAGAGAGATAAGACATAGATAGACAGACAGACAATGGATTGATGATTGATGGACAGACAGAAATGGGTCAATGATAGAATAGAATAGAATAGAATAGAATAATGTATTGATCAAGTGTGATTGGGCACACAAGGAATTTGTCTTTGGTGCATATGCTCTCAATGTACATTTAAAAAAGAATTATTTGTCAAGAATCATGAGGTACAACACTTAATTATTGTCATAGGGTATAAATAAGCAATGAAGAAACAATCAATAGTAATGTAAATTGTAAGGATACAAGCAACAAATTGTCCTCCTACAGTCATAAGATGGCAGAAAAAGACCTCATGGTCCATCTAGTCTGCCCTTATACTATTTTCTGTATTTTATCTTACAATGGATATATGTTTATCCCAGGCATGTTTAAATTCAGTTACTGTGGATTTACCAACCATGTCTGCTGGAAGTTTGTTCCAAGGATCTACTACTCTTTCAGTAAAATAATATTTTCTCACGTTGCTTTTGATCTTTCCCCCAACTAACTTCAGATTGTGTCCCCTTGTTCTTGTGTTCACTTTCCTATTAAAAACACATCCTCCCTGGACCTTATTTAACCCTTTAACATATTTAAATGTTTCGATCATGTCCCCCCCCTTTTCCTTCTGTCCTCCAGATTATACAGATTGAGTTATTCATTCATTCATTCATTCATTCATTCATTCATTCATTCATTCATTCATTCATTCATTCATTGGATTTGTATGGCGCCCCTCCCTGAGGACTCGGGCAGCTCACAACATATATATAATATATATATATATTATATATAAAGACATAGTATAACATCTGGTCCAATTAATATAATTAAAAATCTTTAAAATTCCTAAAACACTTTAAAACATTCATTATAATTCACTAAAAACATTGTTGGTCAAGGGGGGAAGATCTAATGACCCAGGCCTTTTGACAAAGATGAGTTTTTAAACACTTTCGGAAGGCAAGGAGGGTGGGGGCAGTGCGAATCTCCGGGGGGAGCTGATTCCAGAGGAGAGGAGCCCCCACAGAGAAGGCTCTTCCCCTAGGTCCCACCAGCCAACATTGTCTGGCTTGAGGAGACCAACTCTGTGGGACCTGGGATTCATGCAGCAGAAAGGAGTCCCGGAGGTGTTGTGGTTAGCTCTGGCCCAGCTCCTGCCCCAACGACTGTGGATGTGGGGGAGACATCCACATGCTGCAGGCCTGTTTTGCCCCTGGTGGAATCTGATGATGAAGGCTCCTCTGACCAAGAAGACATGAGTGACAGGGAGGAGGAGAGTGGGGCAGACAGCTCAGAAGGAGATCAATTCTCTAGCTCCTCCTTGGATTCAGAACAAGAGTTAATGATACAGCCACACATGCGGAGAGCGATGCATAGGCAACAACAACTGAGAGATTATTATCAAAGAAAATGAGGCCAACTGTGGTTGGGTGGGGCTGTGGTCATTAGTGAGGCTGCTATAAATAACAGCCTGTGGGTTTGGCCATTGTGGAGGATTATCTGATCGTTGTGTTTCGTGACTGCTTTACTGACTTTGACCTTTTGTGTGCTGATTTTCCCCCGCTTTGAAACTAAACCAGAGCAAAGTGTGTTTCACTTTGTGAAAGAAGAAGGACTGTGAATTGCCTCACAGCTGCAAGCTAAGTATCACAGAACTGATAAGGGACTTGTACAAATTACCAGTTTGTTTGGAGACGAGTGCTCTTTGCTATACAAAAAGCGGGCTTAGTTTAAGTGAATTTTCATTATAAAGAACATTGTTTTGAATTTTCAAATGTGTGTGTGTCTGAAATTTGTACCTGTGAATTTTTGGGAGGAGTCTACCAGAGAGCCCTACAGAACAGGAGGTAATCTGGTCCGATGCCATATAGGGCTTTATAGGTCATAACCAAAACTTTGAATTGTGTCCGGAAACCGATCGGCAGCCAATGCAGTCCGCAGAGCGATGGTGAGATGTGGGTATGCCTTGGAAGGCCCATAACCGCTCATGCGGCTTCATTAGATTGCGACCTGTCATTCACATTTCTTTGTAACTATGGAAAGTCCGTTCCTAAGCCCAATTTTACAGCCGTGACGGCTTGAGAGGACGGATCTGTGCAATCAGCCTCTAATTCAACCACAAGCATTTGCTACTTGAAATCTTTGATCCCTGCATTCGTTGTACTTTAATTGACGTTTTAGTTAAATAGTGCTCTTTCCACACACATCTATCAACATTTCATTTGCAAAATTAATTTTTCCCGGCTGAGACTAATCAAGGCTTTAAGAAACACTTATCGGCTGTAACTTTATTGATGCGATGATGCCCCATTATCCAGAAGAAAAATTTTCCTTTGCACTTTGTCTCCAATTTGAAATAAGCATTCATTTGCTGTTTCTTGGCCTGGACTGGATTATTCTTGCAGGCTTGAATTTTCTTTTAGGATTTTTGATCTCATCTTTCTCTCATCTCTCTCTCTCATATCTTTCTCTCTGCCTCTGTTTTTCTCTCTCTTTCTCTCATTTCTCTCTGTCACTGTCTCTCTCTCTCATTGCTCTCTCTTCTCTATCTCTCTCTGTCTCTCTCATTTCTCCCCTTTCTCTTTCTGTGTGTGTGTGTGTGTCTCATTGCTCTCTCTCTCTTCTCTACCTCTCTCTCTCTGTCTCTCTCTCATCTCTCACCTTTCTCTCTCTCTGTGTGTGTGTCTTTCTGTCATTGCTCTCTCTCTCTTCTCTATCTCTCTCTGTCTGTCTCTCTCATCTCTCACCTTTCTCTCTCTATGTGTGTGTGTCTCTCTCTCATTGCTCTCTCTCTTCTCTATCTCTGTCTGTCTCTCTGTCTCTCTGTCTCTCTCTCATCTCTCACCTTTCTCTCTCTCTCTCTCTGTGTCTTTCTGTCATTGCTCTCTCTCTCTTCTCTATCTCTGTCTCTCTGTCTCTCTCATCTCTCACCTTTCTCTCTCTATGTGTGTGTGTCTCTCTCTCATTGCTCTCTCTCTTCTCTATCTCTATCTCTCTCTGTCTCTGTCTCTCTGTCTCTCTGTCTCTCTCTCATCTCTCACCTTTCTCTCTCTTTCTGTGTGTGTGTCTCTCTCTCATTGCTCCCTCATTGCTCTCTCTCTCTCTCTCTCTTTCTCTTTCTTTCTCTCTTTCTCTGTCTCTCTCATTGCTCTCTCACCTTTCTCTCTCTTTCTCTGTGTGTGTCTCTCTCTCATTGCTCCCTCGTTGCTCTCTCTCTCTCTGTCTCTTTCTTTCTCTCTTTCTCTGTCTCTCTCATTGCTCTCTCACCTTTCTCTCTGTCTGTCTCTGTCCTCTCTCTTTGTCTCTTTGTCTCCGTCTCTCTGTCTCTGCCTCTTTCTCTCTGTGTCTCTCATCTCTCTCATCTCTCTGTCTCTCTCTCTGTCTCTCCTCTTTCTCTCTCTCACACCTCTCTCTGTCTCTCTCTCACCTCTCACCTTTCTCTCTCTGTGTGTGTGTCTCTCTCTCATTGCTCCCTCATTGCTCTCTCTCTCTCTTTCTTTCTTTCTCTTTCTCTGTCTCTCTTATTGCTCTCTCATCTTTCTCTCTGTCCTCTCTTTTGTCTCTTTGTCTCTGTCTCTCTGTCTCTGCCTCTTTCTCTCCGTGTCTCTCATCTCTCTCTCTCATCTCTCTCTGTCTCTCCTCTTTCTCTCATCTCTCTCTCTCTCCTCTCTCATCTCTGTCTCTCATTTCTCTCTCACACACACTCTTTCTCTTTGTCTCATCTCTTTCTCATCACTCTCTCTCTCATCTCTCTCTCTCCCTCCCTCCTTCTCTCTCTCTTTCTCTCTCTGTCTCTCTCATCTCTCTCTCTCTCACACACACATCTCTTTCTCATCACCCTCTCTGTCGCTCTCTCTCTCTCTCTCCTTGTTCAAAAAAGTCAAAATGGTGGTGACCAGGGTGGAACAGAACACATTAAGGGAACCACCGCAGCTGTGAAATTAGCAATGCAATTGCTCAATCCGGCTTTCTCGTTGACTTTGCTAGTCGGGAGATTGCGAAAGGGGATCGTGCATTCCCAGAATACTGCAACCGTCATAAATATGAGTCAATTGCCCCTTGGGGTGCTGCAATGGTCATAAGTGCGAAAAAAACACATTTGAGTCACTTTTCTTTGAGTGTCATTGTAACTTTGAATGGTCACTATGTGAACTGTTGTAAATCAAGGATTACCTGTTGTTAGGACTCTGTCCATAACTGTTGGGTCAGCAATATGTTGGGTTGGCAGGTGTTGCAGACTGCCACAAGAGGGAGCTAGAGTTTATAGCTTATGCTTCTGAGTCACCTTCTCTGTTTCTCTTTGTCTGGCTACTCACTGTTAGGTTTGCTCTGCATTTACTCTGCAATCTCTCTGTATTGCAGTCATGTATTATAGCTAAATGTGTTCAGGCTTGAATCCTTTGTTTACTAAGTATGACAAAGACAACTGGTAGGAAAGGCTATGAACTTGGTAATATTTGGATGGTTATTCTGACTTATTATGTGTTTGAATTTAGACTTTTTGTCTGAATATGTTATTTCTCAAAGTAAACTTTAATTCAAGCTAGTATATTTGTGTGTGGCTGAGTATTTATTTATTTATTTATTTATTTATTTATTTATTTATTTACTTATTTACTTATTTACTTACTTACTTACTTACTTACTTACTTACTTACTTACTTACTTACTTACTTACTTACTTACTTACTACATTTGTATGCCGCCCCTCTCCGTAGATTCGGGGAGGCTCACAACAATAATAAAACAATTCATGGCAAATCTAATAATTTAAAAACATTTAAAAACCCTGTTATTAAAACAGACATACACACAAACACACCATACATAAATTGTATAGGCCCGGGGGAGATGTCTCAGTTCCCCCATGCCTGACAGCAGAGGTGGGTTTTAAGAAGTTTGCGAAAGGCAAGGAGGGTGGGGGCAATCCTAATCTCTGGGGGGAGCTGGTTCCAGAGGGTCGGGGCCGCAACAGAGAAGGCTATTCCCCTGGGACCCGCCAAACGACATTGTTTAGTCGACGGGACCCGGAGGAGGCCAACTCTGGTGGACCTAATCGGTTGCTGGGATTCATGCGGCAGAAGGCGGTCCTGGAGATATTCTGGTCCGATGCCATGAAGGATTTTATAGGTCATAACCAACACTTTGAATTGTGACCAGAAACTGATTGGCAACCAATGCAGACTGCGGAGTGTTGGCATACCTAGGGAAGCCCATGACCGCTCTCGCAGCTGCATTCTGCACGATCTGAAGCTTCCGAACCCTTTTCAAAGGTAGCCCCATGTAGAAAGTGTTACAGTAGTCGAACCTCGAGGTGATGAGGGCATGAGTGACTGTGAGCAGTGAGTCCCGGTCCAGATAGGGCTGAAACTGGTGCACCAGGCGAACCTGGGCAAACGTCCCCCTTGCCACAGCTGAAAGATGTTTCTCTAATGTAAGCTGTGGATCGAGGAGGACATCCAAGTTGCGGACCCTCTCTGAGGGGGTCAGTAATTCCCCCCCCCAGGGTAATGGACGGACAGATGGAATTGTCCTTGGCAGGCAAAACCCACAGCCACTCCGTCTTATCAGGGTTGAGTTCGAGTCTGTCATTTACTCTGCAACGTCTCTGTATTGTAGTCATGCATTATAGCTCCGAGTCTGCGGAGAGGGGCAGCATAGAAATCTAAATAATAATAATAATAATAATAATAATAATAATAATAATAATAATAATAATAGCTAAAATGTGTTTCGGCCTGAATTCTTTGTTTACTGATTATGACAAAGACAATTGGTAAGATATAGAAGTCTAATAAACAAGCAAACAAATAAAGTATGTGCAGATTAATATTTGGATTGTTATTCTGATTTATTATGTGTATGAATTTAGACTGTTTATCTGAATATGTTATTTCTCAAAGTAAATTTTAATTAAAGTTAGTATATCTGTATGAGGCTGAGTAGTTATTCACAACTAATCTCAATCTAAACGTTTCTGTGTGTGTACAACCCTGGTAAACAAGGATTACTTTACTCATACATTAACACCTGTCCTGGATTTATCTCTCGAAAGCCTCCCTTCGCTTTTCGTTTTGTTTAGAGAATTCCCTCCCGTTGCTTCATTCAAATGCCGCTAAACCGTTCTGCAATTTGGCAATTACATTCTCAAGGAAATTTTACTTGATTAAACTCCAAGAGATATTTCCACTTCTTCTGCTAACGAGCTTAATAACAGTCCTTTGATTAAACCATCAAAAAGCTTTGGGGGCTTCGTGAATAGAGAGGGGGGGGGCTTACACACATTCCAGTAAATATAATTTGAGATTTGCTAGTGTCCTGGACATTAATGCCTTCTTGTTCATCCCAGGGGTCAAATGCTCCTGGTTTGCTCATGCCTGTTGGTTGCAAAGGCAGCACAAGTCTCCACCCACATGACCGGACACCAATATTTGGGTCTTTTAACCTCTGCACATGCCCCGAATACTTTGCGCATGCGCAGGGGGTAAAAGAACCCAAATGGCAGTGTTCAGAAGGGCACATGCTCCTGAGATGCTCCTTTTACACTGACATTAGGAGAAAGCACATTCTACCACTTATTGAAGGATATCCTGGCCGCTCGGATGTTGCCTATCTCCGGTGGTTGCTTGGGGATGAGCAGGCCAGGATTAGGGCACAGGTGGCCAGATTCTGCATGGCAGCAGCGGGGATTCGTCGCAAATGTGTGCCTTCATAGCGAGATATGTACATCTCTTGCATAGTTACAATGGATCAATCTTGGTTGCTCAGCCAAAAGTCCTGTTTCCTGTTCTTTCTCCTTTTAATTATTATTAATACTATATTGATGGTCTTTGACCATAAATAAAATTTTATTATTATTATTACTATTTGATTTGATTGGATTGGATTTGTATGCCGCCCCTCTCCGTAGACTTGGGGTGGCTAACAACAGTAATAAACAGCATATGACAATCCAATATAAACAGTTAAAAACAGTTAAAAACCCCTATTGTAAAACCAACATACATACAGACATACCATGCATAAAATTGTAAAGGCCTAGGGGGAAAGAGTATCTCAATTCCCCCATGCCTGGCGGCAAAGGTGGGTTTTAAGAAGCTTATGAAAGGCAAGGAGGGTGGGAGCAATTCTAATCTCTGGGGGGAGTTGGTTCCAGAGGGTCGGGGCCGCCACAGAGAAGGCTCTTCCCCTGTGTCCCGCCAAGCGACATTGTTTAGTTGACGGGACCCGGAGAAGACCCACTCTGTGGGACCTAACTGGTCGCTGGAATTCGTGCAGCAGAAGGCGGTCCCTGAGATAGTCTGGTCCGGTGCCATGAAGGGCTTTATAGATCATAACCAACACTTTGAATTGTGACCGGAAACTGATCGGCAACCAGTGCATACTGCGGAGTGTTGGTATAACATGGGCATATTTGGGAAAGCCCATGATTGCTCTCGCAGCTAGCTGTATTCTGCCCGACCTGAAGTTTCCGAACACTTTTCAAAGGTAGCCCCATGTAGTTATTCGAGTCCTAGATTGGTAACAGCAATGTAAAAGTTGAGTGTAAACTGTTGCAGTTTACAATTTTTAACAAGACGGCCATTTATTCGGCTTGAGCAGGGGTTTGGACTTGAAGACCTCCAAGATCCCTTTCAACTCTATCATTCTATGAATTTGAGCATAGGGAATGACAAGGGGTGTGCTGGATTCAAGCTCCATTAGAAATGGAGCCCCACAGTAATTGTGCAACCCTTTGCGCCTTATGATTAAGAAAGTTATCCGCAAAGCAAATCAAGGATTTCTTGGTAGGACCACGATTGGCAGAACAAGCTCTTCTAACAGATGTTGAAGTTTCATGCATCACCTTCAACCAGTTTTAATTGTGGCTCATTAGCAAGGTCACAGCACTCTGGATTCACTCTACAAACGCTAACTCATCAAATACAGGCGTTATTATGTAAGGTTATACAACATTTACTTTCCGAACAAGAGAAGAAAAAAGGAAAAATTATGTTCCTTTGCCAACATCTCAACTGTGTACAGTTTATTAACAAGTAGAACAACTTGTCTCCAGAAGTTATGGTTGCTCTATCACAGGAGGTTTTTAAACACACACTGAAACACACTAAAACACTCGTTACACACAGGCACACAAAAATATACTTCATGTATTCTATAAACGACACCAAGCTGGCGGGGGTAGCCAATACCCTAGAAGACAGGCTCAAATTACGGAAAGACCTAGACAGACTAACACAGTGGGCCCACACCAACAAAATGATGTTTAACATCGACAAGAGCAAAGTCCTTCACCTAGGCAGAAAAAACCCTGGACACACATACAACCTGGGAGAAACCCCTCTTAGCAGTAGCGACTGCGAAAGAGACCTCGGAGTCTTGGTGGACAATCAACTAAACATGAGCCAACAATGTGCAGCAGCAGCTAAAAAAGCCAACACAATCCTAAGCTGCATCAACAGGGGGATACACTCCAAGACCAGGGAAGTCTTAATGCCACTCTTGGTCCGACCACATCTGGAGTACTGTATTCAGTTCTGGTCACCACACTTCAAAAGAGACATTGAAACTCTGGAGAAGGTGCAAAAAAGAGCAGCCAAGATGATTAAGGGACTGGAAACCAAGACTTACGAAGAGAGACCGAGGGAACTGGGCATGGATAGCCTAGAGAAAAGGAGGGCCAGAGCGGACATGATAGCAGTCTACAAGTATACGAGGGGATGTCACAGAGAGGAGGGGATCACTTTATTCTCCAGGGCACCAGAGGGCCGGACGAGGAACAACGGCTGGAAGCTGACCAAGGAGAGATTCAACATGGAGATAAGGAGGAACTTCCTGACGGTCAGAGCGATCAACCAATGGAACAACCTACCAGCGGACGTTGTGAATTCCAACACTCTGGACATTTTTAAGAGAAGATTGAACTGCCACTTGACTGGTGTGCTATAGGGTTCCTGCTTGGGCAGGGGGTTGAACTCAATGGCCTTATGGTCCCTTTCAACTCTAACAATAAATAAATAAGTAAAATAAATAAATAAACTGTATGTGTATGCACACAAACACACACGCAAGCACAGCTCTTCTAAAATTATACACATTCAACATCATTTACTGCGATAGGAAAAACCTACTCAGAGCCCAGAAGGGAAAAAAAGAAAAAAAATTCAATTTTTTTCTACTGGTACTGTGTACCTGACCATACCTGTAGGAGGCCATCACTGGATTGGACTCAGAAAGCAAATTCATGCCGCCATTAGATTTTGTGCAGGTCGTACGAACCACTGCAGCTTGTACATTTGCGGGTGGTGGCCTCCATCGAAGGTGTTGTGGTTGGCTCTGGCCCAGCTCCTGCCGCAAGGACTGTGGATGTGGGGGAGACATCCACATGCTGCAGGCCTGGTTTGCCCCTGGTGGAATCTGAAGATGAAGGCTCCTCTGACCAAGAAGACATGAGTGACAGGGAGGAGGAGAGTGGGGCAGACAGCTCAGAAGGAGATCAATTATCTAGCTCCTCCTTGGATTCAGAACAAGAGTTAATGATACAGCCACGCATGCAGAGAGCGATGCATAGGCAGCAACAACTGAGAGATTATTATCAAAGAAAATGAGGCCAACTGTGGTTGGGTGGGGCTGTGGTAATTAGTGAGGCTGCTATAAAGAACAGCCTGTGGGTTTGGCCATTGTGGAGGATTATCTGATCGTTGTGTTTCATGACTGCTTTACTGACTGACTTGTTGTGTGTGCTGATTTTTCCCTGCTTTGAAACTAAACCAGAGCAAAGTGTGTTTCACTTTGTGAAAGAAGAAGGACTGTGAATTGCCTCACAGCTGCAAGCTAAGTATCACAGAACTGATAAGGGACTTGTACAAATTACCAGTTTGTTTGGAGACGAGTGCTCTTGGCTATACCAAAAGAGGGCTTGGTTTAAGTGAATTTTCATTATAAAGAACATTGTTTTGAATTTTCAAACGTGTGTGTGTCTGAAATTTGTACCTGTTAATTTTTGGGAGGATTCTACCAGAGAGCCCGACAGAACAGAAGGAAAGCGTTTCGCCTTCTGTTTCTGGTTTTGTATTTTGATTTTCAGAGGAAAAAGCCGAGAGCCAGATGCCACCGCCTCCGAATGGTAACGGCAAACGAAATTGAGCCAGTTTGCAAACTGCGAAGATGTTTTAAATAAGTTGTTGTTTTCCCAAAAGGTTTTCTCTTGGCCTAATGTAAATCAAAGAGATTGGGTTTGATAGCAGCCAAAAGGCAGCAGATTATATATATTTTCCTAATAGAGCAAGCTAGACGGTAGTTCAGACGCGAAATCTTAAGGGTGTTTGAAAATATAATTACTGTGTATTCATCCTTTTCTGAGGGAGGCCGTCTTTTTTGGTAGGGATCCAAATTTCAGGAGGAAAAAATCAAAGGAGGAATGTTAGTTTTAAGCATGGCTTTCCCCATGAGGCGCCAATCAAAATGAGGAAAATGCTCTCGCCATCAGCAATCTCAATGATTGATTATCCCAGGTTAAGTCTTCTGGGGGCCCCATTCTAATCCGTGGTTCGATTAATCAATCAAATTATATTTTCTTTTATGTACACTGAGAGCATATGCACCAAAGACAAATTCCTTGTGTGTCCAATCACACTTGGCCAATAAATAATTCTGCCTACCTACCTACCTACCTACCTACCTACCTACCTATCTCTATCTCTATCTCTATCTCTATCTCTATCTCTCTATCTCTATCTATCTATCTATCTATCTATCTATCTATCTATCCTACATTCTCTCTCTCGCTTGCTTTCTCTCTGTCTCCCTCGATAGATCTCTCTCTCTCTCTCTCTCTCTCTCTATCTCTCTATCTCTCTATCTCTCTCTCTCTCTCTCTCTCTCTATCTATCTATCTATCCTACATTCTCTCTCTTGCTTTCTCTCTGTCTCCCTCAATATACCTATCTCCCTATCTCTCTATCTCTCTATCTCTCTATCTCTCTATCTCTCTATCTCTCTATCTCTCTATCTCTCTATCTCTCTATCTCTCTATCTCTCTATCTCTCTATCTCTCTATCTCTCTATCTCTCTATCTCTCTATCTCTCTATCTCTCTATCTCTCTATCTCTCTATCTCTCTATCTCTCTATCTCTCTATCTCTCTATCTCTCTATCTCTCTATCTCTCTATCTCTCTATCTCTCTATCTCTCTATCTCTCTATCTCTCTATCTCTCTATCTCTCTATCTCTCTATCTCTCTATCTCTCTATTTCTCTCTATTTCTCTCTCTCTCTCTCTCTCTCTCTATCTATCTATCTCTATATCTATCTCTCTATCTCCCTATCTCCCTATCTCTCTCTCTCTCTCTCTCTCTCTCCCTCTATCTATCTATCTATCTATCTATCTATCCTACATTCTCTCTCTCTTGCTTTCTCTCTGTCTCCCTCGATATATCTATCTATCTATCTATCTATCTATCTATCTATCTATCTATCTATCTATCTATCTATCTATCTATCTATCTAGGGAGACAGAGAGAAAGCAAGAGAGAGAGAATGTAGGATAGATAGATGATAGATAGATAGATAGATAGATAGACAGAGACAGAGAGAGAGAGAGAGAGAGAGAGAGAGAGAGAGAGAGAAAGAGAGAGAGAGAGAGAGAGATTGAAATGGATGTCTAAGTGTTGCTTCTATGTTGGTTGAGGCAGGCAGGGTTCCCTTGGGTCTCATTTGGGTCTCATGTGTTTAGGCTTGAATTCTTTGTTTACTGATTATGACAATGGCAATTGGTAAGAAATGGAAGTCTAATAAACAAACAAACAAACAAACAAATAAAGTATGTACAGATTAATATTTGGATTGTTATTCTGACTTATTATGTGTATGAAAGGGAGGATCTTGCCTTTTCTTTTTGCTCAAGATCCCCATGGACAATTGGTGGGCCACTGTGGGACACAGAATGCTGGACTCGATGGGCTTTGGACCGATTCAGCAGGGTTCTTCTTTGGTTCTTAGGTTCTATTGCAGTTGTATATCTCAGGGACCGCCTTCTGCTGCACGAATCCCAGCGACCAGTTAGGCCCCACAGAGTGGGTCTTCTCTGGGTCCCATCAACTAAACAATGCCGCTTGGCGGGACCCAGGGGAAGAGCCTTCTCTGTGGCGGCCCCGGCCCTCTGGAACCAACTCCCCCCAGAGATTAGAATTGCCCCCACCCTCCTTGCCTTTCGTAAGCTACTTAAAACCCACCTCTGCCGCCAGGCATGGTGGAACTGAGATACTCTTTCCCCCTAGGCCTCTACAATTTTATGCATGGTATGTCTGTATGTATGTTTGGTTTTTATATTAATGGGTTTTTAATTGTTTTTAGTATTGGATTATTATTGTACGCTGTCTTATTATTGCTGTTAGCCGCCCCGAGTCTCCGGAAAGGGGCGACATACAAATCCAATAAATAAATAAATAGAATAAAATAAATAAATTAGAATACCATAGAATAGAATAGAAATTAGAATAGAATTGAAAAGAAATTAGAAGGGAATGGAATGGAATAGAAATTTGAATGGAACGGAACAGAACAGAATGAGATGGCATAGCATAGCATAGCATAGCATGGCATGGAATGGCATAGAATGGAATAGAATAGAATAGAATAGAAATTAGAATAGAATGGAATAGAAATTAGAATAGAATGGAATAGAAATTAGAATAGAATGGAATAGAAATTAGAATAGAATGGAATGGAACAGAACCGAATGAGATGGCATAGCATAGAATAGAATAGAAATTAGAATACAATAGAATAGAATAGAAATTAGAATACATTAATGGGTTTTTAATCGTTTTTATTATTGGATTATTATTATTGTATGCTGTCTTATTATTGCTGTGAGCCCCCCCGAGTCTCCGGAGAGGGGCGGCATACAAATCCAATAAATAAATAAAATAAATAAATACTTGTGGAAAAGAGCAGGAATTTGAAAACATTGTTAGGGATTTCCCCAATTAGACTAGGAAAACGGAGGAAATCAGATCCTTCCTGGGCCTTCGGGGACAAGACCCCGTCCCGTGAGTTCATCTAATCGCAACAGAAGGAGAATGAAGAGGCTTCTTCTGCCGCATTGGCTGGAATGGGCAGATCGAGGGTTAACCGCGATTAAATTTTAATTTCTTTTCTGCTCGAGTAATCACTGAGTTATTATAATGAAGACCCGTTCCGCTAATTGCATGTCAGAGGCCACCTTGTCCCGTCTTCTTCCTCCTCATTTCAGTCTGGAGAATTGGAAAGG
Source organism: Erythrolamprus reginae (assembly GCF_031021105.1). Lineage (NCBI taxonomy): Eukaryota > Metazoa > Chordata > Lepidosauria > Squamata > Dipsadidae > Erythrolamprus > Erythrolamprus reginae. The sequence goes on along the minus strand of NC_091952.1, from coordinate 5,158,273 downwards.
TAATAATTACGGACGAGGGGCGCGACGGGGGCTGTGTCATCATTATTGTGATGGCTGCTCGCCCAACCAGACAGGTGTTTAGACTGGATCTGGCATTTTCTGTCTACCTGGCGGGTCCTTTCCAAGGAGGTTAGAATGAAATAGCGCTGGGGGTTTCAATTGTTATGGATGTTAAGATACGATGGAATGGAATAGAATGGGATGGAACGGAACGGAATGGAACAGAATGAGATGGCATGGCATGGCATGGCATGGCATAGCATAGCATAGAAATTAGAATACAATAGAATAGAATAGAAATCAGAATAGAATAGAAAAGAAATTAGAAGGGAACGGGACAGAACAGAATGAGATGGCATAGCGTGGCATAGCGTAGCATAGAATAGAATAGAATAGAATAGAAATTAGAATTGAATAGAATGGAACAGAACAGAATGAGATGGCATAACATACCATAGCATAGAATAGAAATTAGAATAGAATAGAGTAGAATAGAAATTAGAATACAATAGAACTGAAATTAGAATGGAATGTAACAGAACAGAATGAGATAGCATAGCATAGAATAGAAATTAGAATACAATAGAATAGAATAGAAATTAGAATACAATAGAATAGAAATTAGAATAGAAAGGGAATGGGATGGAATGGAATGGAATAAAAAATAGAATGGAACGGAACAGAACAGAATGAGATGGCATAGCATAGCATAGAATAGCATAGAAATTAGAATAGAATAGAAATTAGAATAGAATAGAATAGAAATTAGAATAGAATAGAATAGAATAGAAATTAGAATAGAATAGAATAGAAATTAGAATAGAATAGCATAGAAATTAGAATAGAATAGAATAGAAATTAAAATAGAATAGAATAGAATAGAAATTAGAATGGAATGGAATGGAAAGGAATGAGATGGCATAACATAGCATAGCATGGAATGGAATGGAATGGAATAGAAATTAGAATAGAATAGCATAGAAATTAGAATAGAATAGAATAGAAATTAGAATAGAATAGAATAGAAATTAGAATAGAATAGAATAGAAATTAGAATGGAATAGAATAGAAATTAGAATGGAATGGAATGGAAAGGAATGAGATGGCATAACATAGCATAGCATGGAATGGAATGGAATAGAAATTAGAATGGAACGGAACAGAACAGAATGAGATGGCATAGCACAGCACAGCACAGCACAGCACAGCACAGCACAGAACAGAACAGAACAGAACAGAATAGAATAGAATAGAATAATTTTATTGGCCAAGTGTGATTGGACACACAAGGATTTTTTTCTTTGGTACAAATGCTCTCAGCGTACATAAAATAAATTATACATTTGTCAAGAATCATGTGGTACAACACTTAATGATTGTCATAGGGGTCAAAGAAGCGATGAGGAAACAATCAATATTAATAAAAATCTTAAGGATACAATTCTATGCTTATTCCAAAACTCACTTAACCGTCACATTTAGCAACAGAAACTTGGGACACTTGTCATGTTTGTACACTAAGGACTACCTCCGTTATTAATTTCCTGTTCATTATTCCAGGTATTTTTCAGGTTAGATTTCACCTGCCTTTGGTAAAAAAAAATAGCCCCAGTGGCAATTCACCAATGGAAGATCCTGATAGGCTAGGAAAATAAATGGCACGTTTGAACACGAATGAGATCATGGCATTCAAAGAGGGAGGGTGGCGCCTCAATTGCACCGCCTCTCTCTTGGCTTTTTAAAAATTATTATTATTATTTTGACTTTCCTGGGGAGGCCATAATCCCAGGCTGACCCTTGTTCTCCCTGCTGGCCCCCCGGGACCACTTCAAGTGAATTGAATTCAAATCCTGGAACGGATGTCTGCTAAAGGACCGTTGCAAAATTGCAGCCTGCACAAGTCGCTTGTTATAATTTCTGCCCCAGTGGCTCATAGCCCTTCTCCCAGACTTTTGTCAGTTAATTAGTATTTTACTCGGAGGATTATATTTTACAAGGGGGACATTTAGTGAAACAATTCTGCTGATGTCTGAAGTGTCCTCAGCTCCAAGCCCTTGAAATGGGAATCCAACCAGGCGTAGCTTTCTCTCTCCCTCTTTCTCTCTCCTCTCTCTTTCCCCCCTCTTTCTCTCCCTCTTTCTCTCTTTTCTCTTTTTCTCCCCCCTCTTTCTATCCCTCTTTCTCTCTTCTCTCTTTCTCTCCCCCCTCTTTCTCTCCCTCTTTCTCTCTTTTTCTCTCCCTCTTTCTTTCTCCTTCTCCCCTTCTCTCCTTCTCTATCCCTCTCCTTCTTTCTGTCTCTCTTTCTCTCTCTTTCTTTTTCTTTCTCCCTCTCTCCTTTCTCTCTCTTTTTCTCTTTATCTCTCTAGCCCCTCCTTTCTTTCTCTCTTTCTTCCTCTCCCTTTTTCTTTTTCTTTCTCTCTCCTCTCTCTCTCTTTCTCTCTCTTTCTTTTTCTTTCTCCTTCTCCTTTCTCTCTCTTTTTCTCTCTTTATCTCTCTACCCCCTTTTTTCTTTCTCTCTTTCTTCCTCTCCCTTTTTCTTTCTCTTTCTCTCTCCTCTCTCTCTCTTTCTCTCTCTTTCTTTTTCTTTCTCCCTCTCCTTTCTCTCTCTTTTTCTCTCTTTATCTCTCTACCCCCCTCCTTTCTTTCTCTCTTTCTTCCTCTCCCTTTTTCTTTCTCTTTCTTGCTCCTCTCTCTCTCTCTTTCTCTGTCCCTCTCCTTTTGTCTCTCTTTCTCTCTCTCTTTCTCATTTTTCTTTCTCTCTCTCTCTCCCCTCTCTCCCTCTTGCTCTCAGAAATATTATGACTCAAACATCCTTTATGAATAAATCCAACTCTTTATTGATATAAGCACACATAAAGAAAGCAGGTTTTTAAACGGCCAAGCAGAAGGGAGCATTTTCTCTTTAGAGTTAAACATAAACAATGTCTGGGAAAGGCTCCCAATTCGGCCTAATTCAGCATTCCTAGATAACACCTTCCATTTATTATTTAAGCATTTAATTCTGCTCACCGTAGTCCTGGCAACAAGCATCCGTGTGAGAATGAGTGTTATTGAGGCAGAAATCGTGGTTTTAAAGCTTCGTTCAAGCCCACCCCCAGTTTCACACCTCTTCCATTGAACAACGTTGAATCTCCACTCCCCATTTCCCGCAATCCTTTGCCTGTATACTGCCTGGAAGAGACATCACACCTCAAAGAGGCTAAGTTTATTTTATTTTATTTTATTTTATTTTATTTTATTTTATTTTATTTTATTTTATTTTATTTTATTTTATTTTATTTTATTTTATTTTATTTTATTTTATTTTATTTTATTTTATTTTATTTTATTTTATTTTATTTTATTTTATTTTATTTTATTTTATTTTATTTTATTTTATTTTATTTTATTTTATTTTATTTTATTTTATTTTATTTTATTTTATTTTATTTTATTTTATTTTATTTTATTTTATTTTATTTTATTTTATTTTATTTTATTTTATTTTATTTTATTTTATTTTATTTTATTTTATTTTATTTTATTTTATTTTATTTTATTTGTTTGTTTATTTGTATGCCGCCCCTCTCCGTAGACTCAGGGCAGCTAACAGCAATAGTAGAAAACATCATGTAAATCCAATACTAAAAACTAATACTAAAACAATTAAAAAAACCTTATTTGTAAAACCAAACATACATACAAACAAACATACCATGCATAAATTGTAAAGGCCTAGGGGGAAGGAATATCTCAGTTCCCCCATGCCTGACGGCAGAGGTGGGTTTTAAGGAGCTTACGAAAGGCGAGGAGGGTGGGGGCAATTCTAATCTCCGGGGGAAGTTGGTTCCAGAGGGCCGGGGCCACCACAGAGTAGGCTCTTCCCCTGGGGCCCGCCAAATGGCATTGTTTTGTTGACGGGACCCAGAGAAGGCCCACTCTGTGGGACCTAACCGGTCGCTGGGATTTGTGTGGCAGAAGGCGGTCTCGTAGATACCCTGGTCTGGTGCCATGAAGGGCTTTATAGGTGATGACCAACACTTTGAATTGTGACCGGAAACTGATCAGCAACCAATGCAGACTGCGGAGTGTTGGTGTTACATGGGCATTTTTGGGAAAGCCAATGATTGCTCTCGCAGCTGCATTCTGCACGATCTGAAGTTTCCGAACACTTTTCAAAGGTAGCCCCATGTAGAGAGCGTTACAGTAGTCGAACCTCGAGGTGATGAGGGCATGAGTGACTGTGAGCAGTGACCCCCAGTCCAAATAGGGCCGCAACTGGTGCACCAGGCGAACCTGGGCGAATGCCCCCCTCACCACAGCTGAAAGATGTTTCTCTAATGTGAGCTGTGGATCGAGGAGGACGCCCAAGTTGCGGACCCTCTCTGAGGGGGTCAATAAATCCCCCCCCAGGGTGATGGATGGACAGATGGAATTGTCCTTGGGAGGCAAAACCCACAGACACTCCGTCTTATCAGGGTTGAGTTTGAGTCTGTTGACAACCATCCAGACCCCAACAGCCTCCAGGCACCGGCACATCACTTCCACTGCTTCATTGACTGGACATGGGGTGGAGATGTAAAGCTGGGTATCATCAGCATACTGATGATACCTCACCCCATGTGTTCTGCCTGACAGGGCTCAGGCAGTAATTAAAGGTCCAGGAAAGAAGGTCAGACACACACAAGCATTGCTAAGCAGCAAACTTGTATTAAACATAAAAGAAAAGACAAAACAAAACTGTCCTTATTTTTCAGGAGTAAAACACAGTTCGAGGCGAAAATTCAGATAGATACTAAGTTCATGAAAGAGCAAACAAATACAAAGTTCACGTAGCAGGAACGTTCCAAGAGTTCTCCAAATTTTCGAGGCAGCAGCTATTCACAGGTTTTCCAACTCCCATTTGCCTGACAATGCTGGGTTGGATCCAAAACCATAGAGCAGAGGCTTCAAAGCAGGGAACAGCAGCCACACAAACCACACAGATAAATACCCACAGTTTGCCTCTGCCTCTGTTCCCTTTTGTAACTGTAGCCCTCATTATGGGGACCACACCCAGCCCTCATTATGGGGACCACACCCAAACACAGGTGACACCAGAATCACCATTGATAATCCCTTAATTGAGCCCTACGTTGCATTGCTCTACGGCTACGCATATTGATTATCTGTTCGGCATCTGAATCCAAAGAAGAGAGGCTATCCGACGGGCTGCCTGCCAAGTCCCCTTGGCTGTCTGCCACATTTTCCTGGCTGTCAGCCAGGCTTTCGCATTCACTCTGAGACGCATCTCTCACAGACGTGGGGGCAGCAGCCGGCCCAAGACCAAACACAACACTATGTAACTCCTCTCACCTTCTCACTAATCTTCTATAGCGAGGGTCAATCCATTGATTTTCCACTCTCATGTCTTCCTCATCCTCTGACTGGGACAACTCAGCCCCCTCTAGTGGTTCCTCAGGCTCACTCAAGTCACTTTCTACCTCACTCCTGCTCTTTGCTTCAGCTGACAACCCCCCCTGGTCCAGGGTAACCAGAGGGGCCTGGTTCATCCTCCTCAGAATCTGACAGGACCTGAGGTGGACAAGGAGCATTCACAATATTTATTTATTTTATTTATTTTATTTATTTTATTTATTTTATTTGTTTTATTTGTTTTATTTGTTTTATTTGTTTTATTTGTTTTATTTGTTTTATTTATTTTATTTATTTTATTTTATTTTATTTTATTTTATTTTATTTTATTTTATTTTATTTTATTTTATTTTATTTTATTTTATTTTATTTTATTTTATTTTATTTTATTTTATTTTATTTTATTTTATTTTATTTTATTTTATTTTATTTTATTTTATTTTATTTTATTTTATTTTATTTTATTTTATTTTATTTTATTTTATTTTATTTATTTATTCATTTATTCATTCATTCATTCATTCATTTATTCATTTATTGGATCTGTTGGTTATGACCTATAAAGCCCTTCATGGCACCGGACCAGATTATCTCAGGAACCGCCTTCTGCCGCACGAATCCCAGCGGCCAGTTAGGTCCCACAGAGTGGGTCTTCTCCGGGTCCCGTCAACGAAACAATGCCACTTGGTGGGACCCAGGAGAAGAGCCTTCTCTGTGGCGGCCCCGGCCCTCTGGAACCAACTCCCCCCAGATATTAGAATTGCCCCTACCCTCCTTGCCTTTCGTAAGCTACTCAAAACCCACCTCTGCCGCCAGGCATGGGGGAATTAAGACTTCTTCTCCCCCTAGGCTGATACAACTGTATGTATGGTATGTTTGTACGTATGTTGGTTTTATACATTAGGGGGTTTTAAGTTAGTTTTTAGTATTGGATTTTTACTGTATATTGTTTATGACTGTTGTTAGCCGCCCCGAGTTTTCGGAGAGGGGCGGCATATAAATCCAATAAATGAATGAAATGAAATGAAATGCCGCCCCTCTCCGTAGACTCATGGCGGCTAACAACAGTGACAAAAAACAGAATGTAAAAATCCAATATTACAACAGCTAAAAACCCTTGTTATAAAACTAAACATACATACAAACATACCATGCATAAATTGTAGAAGCCTAGGGGGAAAGATTATCTTAGTTCCCCCATGTCTGACGGCAGAGGTGGGTTTTGGGGAGCTTACGAAAGGCAAGGAGGGTGAGGACAATTCTAATCTCTGGGGGGAGTTGGTTCCAGAGGGTCAGGGCCGCCACAGAGAAGGCTCTTCCCCTGGGCCCCGCCAACTGACATTGTTTAGTTGACGGGACCCGGAGAAGGCCCACTCTGTGGGACCTAACTGGTCGCTGGGATTCGTGCAGCAGAAGGCGGTCCCGGAGATAAACTGGCCTGGTGCCATGAAGGGCTTTATAGGTCATAACCAACACTTTGAATTATGACCGGAAATTGATCGGCAACCAATGCAGACTGCGGAGTGTTGGTGTGACATGGGCATATTTAGAGAAGCCCATGATTGCTCTCGCGGCTGCGTTCTGCACGATCTGAAGTTTCCGAACACTTTTCAAAGGTAGCCCCATGTAGAGAGCATTACAGTAGTCGAGCCTCGAGGTGATGAGGGCATGAGTGAATAGTCATCATGGTCGGATTCTATAAAAACCCTTGCTTCGCTTCACTGTCAGAAAAGTCTGTTTCTATGACAACCACAAATCCCCAAACTTAGTTATCCTATTTCATCCAAACTCCAAGCAGTTATTTTTAAAAAAAATTAAAGTAAGGAAGAGGCAATTTTTTTAAATGAACGCAATACACCGAAACTCCTTCCCCATAAAGCGCAGGCGTAGGACTGATCAGGGACATTATTTTTGAATCTCTGCTTTTCCTTCACTCATTGATTCACTCAACTCGCCCATCTAATGCAGGGTGAGTTACCAAGTGTGGATTTGCACTTTTTACTTTTTAACCGCCAATTCGCTGGAGACTATTCAACTCTTTGTTTTATTTCTGGGAGGGAAGAAATAAGGGGGCTTAAGAGCCTTTCCTGTCAACAATGCTCTTTATTTACTAGAAACCCATCTCAGGGAAAATTGCTCTTCAGCCTGTTTTGAAGGAGCTTTGAAAATATTATGACTGAAGGGCGCTTGGATTGCAATTCTGCCTCTAAAGCCAGCTCCGTGGGCTCTCATCCCTTTTGTAAATATACATAAATAAACCCTAAGGGAGCATTCGAGACCGCCTGACTGGGAGTTAACTGATCTCAGTGATGGAGAACACGCATAGCTGGGGGGAAAAAATGGATTTTGCAGTTATTGCAGGCTATCCTCAACTTATGACCACCATTGAGTTCCAGATTTCTGTTGCTAAAAGCAAGGTAGATGCTAACTGAAATGATCCGAGTAAACGGCTTTGAATTAAAACGCTTTATTCTTTCACAGAGAAACAACAGCCGCGGCTTACTTTCACTGCCGAATGCAATCTGACAGGAGACGCGTAAGCCCGGTAGCACAGGAAAACTTTCGCCCGGCAACAAGCGACGCCTGACAGCTCTTTAGTTTGGCGCCCAAAGCCCAGCGGCCAATCAGAGGTAAGTAAACAGTCCTGTCTGACTCTAATGACTTTTGCTTAACAATAACTCTTTAACTAAATTCCCTGGTAACAGAAACTTCTGGATTTAACATCCCTCCCCCTTCTGGTTGATTTATTACAGATGTTCACTCTGATAAATATGTAATAAATTCGTCCAAACGGGCTGGTCTTCTGGGTGCCCGCTCAGACCTTCGTGGGTCTTGGAGGACCTGGGTATCCACCGATGAAGATGGCTCTTCCGGATGGGACTGTCCAGCACCCCCATGGCTGGAGCCTTGCGGAGCTGCAGCTGCGCTGGCTTGACTAGTAAATCCAGGTAAGTCCCAGTCTATTTGTTCCTGGTTCCTAGTAGGTCTTGAGTAATTTCCTGTGGGGTGTGAAGGAGGAGAGGCCCCATTACTTATGGCAGCCATATTGTCCCTTATACTGGCAGATGCCAATCTCCCTCTAATGTGATCTATGTGCCTCTTCCAGAGGCGGCCATCACTTAGGGCAATTGTATATGTTTTTGGACCGGTTTGTTCTGTGACTATTCCACTCTCCCACAATGTGCCCTTATCAAAATTTTTAACATACACATTTTGACCGATACATACCGAGCGTTCCGGAGTGGTGACATTTACCGTTTTTAACTGGACATAGGCTGGGTGCAGCCTATCCAATGGTGACCTTAACTTCCTCCCCATCAGTAATTCAGCCGGGCTTCTATTTGTAGTCATACTTGGTGTTATATGTTGCATTAGAAGGAAAGTGTCCAGTCTGCCTTGAATTTCCCCTGGGGATGATCTTTTGATGGCCTCTTTGGCCACTCGGACATACCTTTCAGCCATCCCATTAGCCCACGCTGCGTGGACTGAGACCAAAGCATGTTTCACCCCCAACCCGGCGAGGAACATTTCAAACTCCCTCGAAGTAAATTGGGGCCCATTATCCGATACCAGAACATCTGGACACCCATGTGTCGCAAACAATTTCCGCAACACCTTTGACACTGATGTTGTTGTAGTGGACCCTAGTAACAGTATCTCCAGCCACTTGGAGTATGCATCCACCACTATTAAGAACATGTTATTGTTCACTGGCCCGGCTAGGTCGATATGTATTCTTGACCACGGGCCCCTAGGGGTGTCCCACTGTGCAGGGGTGGTTTTGGGAGGATTTGGTCTGGTCTCCTGACAGGACTTACATGTAGCAACCCAGTCCTCTATAGCCCTGTCCAGCCCTGGCCACCATAAATACCCCCTAGCCAGGGCCTTCATCCTGACCACCCCGGGGTGTCCTTGATGCAGCAGCTGCATCACTTGGGGCCTTAGGGAATGGGGGATGACTACCCTATCACCCCATAACACACATTCATGCATCACCGACAGTTCTAGCCGTTTTGTCTTAAACTCACCTACTATTGGGTCATCCCCATTGGCTGGCCATCCTTTTAGAATATAGTGAAGGACTCTTCCTAAGACAGGGTCAAGTTTTGTTTCCTTGGCTACCTCTTCTGCTGTCACGAGGGATGGATTGCCTAAGTCAATTAAGAGGACATCTCCAGCAGGGGCTGGATCTACCACCTGCTGACCCAAGGGGCAGCGGCTCAAGGCATCAGCATGATTAATTTGAGAGCCACCTTTATGCACTAGAATATAATCATAGCCAGCTAAAAATATAGCCCACCTGGACATGCGGGGGGACATGAATGGAGGGGTAGGTTTCCCAGTGGCTAATAATCCCAGCAACGGTTTGTGGTCAGTAATCAATTGGAAAGGGCGGCCCAACAAATAATTATGGAATTTTTTAACGCCGGCAACCAAAGCTAGGGCTTCTCTATCAATTTGGGCATAATTTCGTTCAGCCTGGGATAAGGTCCTTGAAAAGTAAGCTATAGGTGCCTCCTGACCATTAGGTAATATATGGGCTAGGACAGACCCCACCCCGTATGGCGAAGCGTCGCATGTGAGTCTGAGGGGTAATGTGGGACTATATTGCACGACTACACTTTGGGAAGTCAGGAGTTGTTTGACAGCAGTGAAAGATGCCTGTTCAGTATCTCCCCATTGCCATTGCGCCCCCTTGTGGAGAAGTCTATGAAGCGGCTCAGCTGCAGAGGCTTTATGCTTCAGAAAAACTGAATAGAAATTCAATAACCCTAAAAAGGCTTGCAGCTCTGCTTTACAAGTGGGGGCAGGTGCATCTCTAATGGCCCTAATTTTATCATCTGTGGGATGAATTCCTGCTGCATCGATTTTGAATCCTAGGAAATCCACAGATGGAGTTCCCCATACACACTTGTCAGGGTTCAGCCTCAGCCCTTTTGATTGTAACCTGGTCAACACCTGTCGGATTCTAGAGTGTAATTGGTCCCTTGTGTCCCCACAAATTAGAATATCATCGAAGTAAGGGACCACCCCTTTAAGCCCCCATAACAAGCGTTCCATTAGTCTCTGGAAAATACCTGGGGCTACACTAATGCCAAATTGCAGGCGTGTGCACCTGAAGGCACCTCTGTGGGTAACTATTGTCTGGGCTAAAGAAGTGGCTTCATCTACAGGAAGCTGTAGGTATGCCTGGGCAAGGTCCAGCCTTGCAAAGACCTTCCCAGACCCTAAAGTGTGCAGCAAGTGCTGCACAACTGGAATTGGATAAGAGTTGTGCTGTAATGCCTTATTCAAAGTGGATTTGTAATCAGCACACACACGCAGAGATCCATCAGGTTTAAGGGGGGTTACAATAGGTGTCTCCCAGGGAGCGTGCTCAATAGGAACCAAAATGCCTTGGGCTTGGAGTTTGTCCAATTGGGCATCTAATTTGTCAAGCAAGGGCAGAGGTACCCTTCGAGGCTTTAGTCTCAAGGGGGGAATGGCTGGGTCTAAGGAGAAGGAGATTGGGGGTCCCTTATATGTTCCCAACCCTGGTTTAAAGACATCTGGAAATTCCTTCACAAAATCAGGTGTGTTAGGTGCAAAAATTTTGTGGACACCGGTGATGGCTAATCCTAGGGGAGCCATCCAATTCAAACCCAACAAAGAATGATTGGCCCCGTCCACGATTAATAGGGGCAACCTATGGTGCACATTTTTAAAAGTTATAGGGACGCTAGTAGTACCCAATACACTAATTGGGTGTCCCTGAAAGTCTTTGATGACAATATCTGAAGGCAGCAAAGAGTCTCGAGACACATCGGGTAAATAAAGTCTTAGTTTGTGCCACGGCATCAAAGTATATTTGGAGCCCGTATCCAGCTCCATGTGGCAGGGATGTTGATTTAATAGGAGAGGGACAACAATTTTATTAAGGGGAGAAGGAGTAGCTGCAGAAGCAGGGCTTGCAAGGTTACCTCTGTTGGACCATGGTCTCCTATTTCCCCGTCCTTGTTGTCGGAATGGCCGGTAGGAACGCTGGGCAGGGAACGTTGGCAGCAGATCTTGGTTCCCTGAGGTGTCATCTGGCAGGGCGGCACGGCATACAGCAGCGATGTGGCCTCGTTTGTCGCAGCGGCGGCAGAAGGCGTCTTTGAAGGGACATCTCGAACGTGCGTGTTGACCTCGGCAGCCAGCACAAGCAGGGAAGTTTTGGCGGAGTTGCCGGTTAGGGGGTCCCCGAATCAGGCAGCACTCGTCGTCCTGGGCATCAAAATCAGCGGTGTAGTAGTCCAGCGAAGAGTTGACTTGTGCGCGAGGATGTGCAGTGAGTTTGCATACCGTTGACAGCTTGTCATTCGACTTCAATTCAGCGGCAGCAGACTCTGCCACTTCAGCCGTCTGGGCAGCTTTGATCACATCTTGCAGGGTCGAATCTTCCGTTGCTAATAGCTTATTTCGGATGGAGACATTCTTCATTCCGAAGATAATGGCATCTGTCAACCTCGCCTCAGGGTTATCAAATTGACATTTTGCCAATATGGTCCTGAGGCGAGTTGCGAACTGGTTAATTGTTTCCCCTTCGGCTTGTGCCGTGCGGGAAAACTGGTGCCGGTAAACCCTAGCGGGCTTAGTTGGTTTGAAATGGGAGGCTAATTTTTCTTTCAGAATTTGCCACGAGACGGAATTGGCAGGCTCTGGGTCTGTCAGGGTGCCCGCCAGCTCAAAAATTTGAGTGCCGCAATAGTTTAGGAATAAAGCTCTTTTGCGGCTGTCAGTGGCATCTTGCATGCCGGCTGCTTCCAAAAAAATTTCAAATTTTGCCATATAGGCAGTCCAGGTTGACCGTTCAGGGTCAAAAAGCTCTGGCGGCTGAATGATTGACGGGGTAGACATAATGATTCAAGGAGAAAAAGCAGTCCTCAAGACCCTCGTCGCCAATGAAATGATCTGAGTAAACGGCTTTGAATTAAAACGCTTTATTCTTTCACAGAGAAACAACAGCCGCGGCTTACTTTCACTGCCGAATGCAATCTGACAGGAGACGCGTAAGCCCGGTAGCACAGGAAAACTTTCGCCCGGCAACAAGCGACGCCTGACAGCTCTTTAGTTTGGCGCCCAAAGCCCAGCGGCCAATCAGAGGTAAGTAAACAGTCCTGTCTGACTCTAATGACTTTTGCTTAACAATAACTCTTTAACTAAATTCCCTGGTAACAGAAACTTCTGGATTTAACACTAACCCTGCTGTTCGGTTCGCGAAGACTATGCACTTGTACTGTTTCCGGGTCTATTTGACCCAGACTAAAAAGGGTTTATTTTAGCTACTTAATTTTTTGGGGGGGAAACTTTTTGCATTGGTTTACTAATTTGAACATTCTTGATCATAAACAAATGAAAAATGAAATGTTTATTTTGCTCAGAAAAGGCCCTCCCCTGTCTGTGTGCAATTTTATCTATCTATCTATCATCTATCTATCTATCTATCTATCTATCTATCTATCTATCTATCTATCTATCTATCTATCTATCTATCTATCTGCCGCCCCTCTCCGCAGACTCGGGGCGGCTAACAACAGTAATAAAACAGCATATAATAATAACCCAATACTAAAAACAGTTAAAAAACCATTATTATAAAAACCAAACATACATACACATATACCAAGCATAAAATTGTAGAGGCCTAGGGGGAAAGAGTATCTCAATTCCCCCATGCCTGGCGGCAGTGGTGGGTTTTAAGCAGCTTACGAAAGGCAAGGGGGGTGGGGGCAATTCTAATCTCTGGAGGGAGTTGGTTCTAGAGGGCCGGGGCTGCCACAGAGAAGGCTCTTCCCCTAGGTCCCGCCAAGTGACATTGTTTAGTTGACGGGACCCGGAGAAGGCCCACTCTGTGGGACCTAACTGGTCGCTGGGATTCGTGCAGCAGAAGGCAGTCCCTGAGATAATCTGCCCCATGTAGTGAGTGTTACAGTAGTCGAGCCTCGAGGTGATGAGGGCATGAGTGACTGTGAGCAGTGACTCCCGGTCCAAGTAGGGTCGCAACTGGTGCACAAGGCGAACCTGGGCGAACACCCCCCTTGAAAGATGTTTCTCTAAAGTGAGCTGTGAGCTGTGGATCGAGGAGGACGCCCAAGTTGCGAACCTTCTCTGACCGGGTCAGTGATTCACCCCCCAGGGTAATGGACAGACAGATGGAATTTTCCTTGGGAGGCAAGACCTTTATTGCAGGCTGTCCTCAACTTATGACCACCATTGAGTTCCAGATTTCTGTTGCTAAAAGCAAGATAGATGCTAACATTGCTGTTCAGTTCACGAAGACTATGCACTGGTACTGTTTCCGGGTCCATTTGACCCAGACTAAAATTGGTTTATTTTAGCTACTTAAAAATTTTTTGGAATTTTTTTTGCATTGGTTTACTAATTTGAACATTCTTGATCATAAACAAATGAAAAATGAAATGAAAAAAAATAATGTTTAGTTGTTTATTTTGCTCAGAAAAGCCCCCCCCCTGTCTGTGTGCAATTTTGTTCATTTATATATAGATTAGGCTACAAGTTCCAATTTTTTAAAATACCTTTTGCATTGGTTTACTAATTTGAACATTCCTGATCATAAACAAATGAAAAATGAAATGGAAAAATTAATGTTTAGTTGTTTATTTTGCTCAGAAAAGCCCCCCCCCCCCGATAGATACTTGGTTAAAGACATAACTACAGCTGGTAGACTAAGATACGCGCAATTATGGAAAAGAGACGAAATACCTACAACATTAAATGTAATCAACACAATACACGAAATGAGTAAACTAACTTTGGAAATTCAAGATAAAGATGATACTGAATATTACAAAATGTGGGACAAGCAGTATGACTCTTTCCTTCTTTCTTTTTGTTTTTTGCTTGTTTTTGTAATTGTATTTGATTAATTTTGTGTCTGTTTTTATATGCAAATAATTAATAGATTTTTTTTAAAAAAATCATTTATTGCAATGAAATGAAACGAAACGAAACGAAACGAAACGAAACGAAACGAAACTAAACTAAACTAAACTAAACTAAACTAAACTAAACTAAACTAAACTAAACTAAACTAAACTAAACTAAACTAAACTAAACTAAACTAAACTAAACTAAACTAAATTAAATTAAATTAAATTAAATTAAATCCTTCAAGAGATGGTGGTCTGGCCTGTGCTTCCAGTCCCTTTAATGAACTCCCTGCTTGTCTAGGTAGCTAGTTCCGCTCTTCACCTGTCCTTGCTGCGAGTTGTTTTCTAATATTATAGGTCTTGCAGTTGGGAATGAAAAAAAGAAGAACAGGTCTTGACCTCTTTTCAAGCATCTGAAGACTGTGATCGCTTTGCCCCGGAGTGTCTTTTTCTAAAACTCTTCCCTGTCTCTGAATCCTTCTGAAATTGGGCATTTTATTGCAGGGGAAGAAGAAAAATCCGAATGCAGTTCTTGCGGTGTGTAAAACCCACCTTGGTGGCTATGAGCAGTAATCTCCTTTGGTTTTTTTGCAGTCTCATCAAACCGAAGGCTTCCTTTGCAAACCCCTCCAAAGGAGTTGTGTAGAATTTGGAAAATCCATTGAGTAGCTGTTTTGTGGGGAGTTAGGGTTTTCTTCCTCCCTCCCTCCATCTCTTCCACCTCTTCATTCCTCCTCTCCTCCCTTCCTATAAAATAAAAATCAACCTTCCTTCCTTCCTTCATTCATTCCTCCTTCATTCCTTCTTCCTTTCTCCCTTCCTCTTTCCCTCTCTCCTCTCCTCTCTCTCTTCTTTTTTCCTTCATTCCCAACCCTTCATTCCCAACCCAAGCCCTTGACTCCTCCACTCGAAACAGAACACCCTACGAGACTAGACTTTCAATCCTGGGCCTAGAAAGCCTAGAACTAAGACGCCTTAAACAAGATCTAAGTATTGCCCACAAGATCATATGCTTCAATGTCCTGCCTGTCGGCGACTACTTCAGCTTCAACCACAACAACACAAGAGCACACCACAGATTCAAACTTAATATTAACTGCTCCAAACTTGACTGTAAAAAAGATGACTTCAGTAACCGAGTTGTTGAAGCGTGGAACTCATTACCGGACTCCATAGTGTCATCTCCAAACCCCCAACAATTTACCCTTAGATTATCTACGGTTGACCTATCCAGATTCCTAAGAGGTCAGTAAGGGGCGAGTACAAGTGCACTAGAGTGCCTTCCATCCCCTGTCCTATTGCTCTCCTATATCTCCTATACCTTTCTTCTATTCCTATATCTCTTCTTCTATTCTTTCATTGATATGTTCTATTACTATATCTTCTTTTCTATTTTTTCTTAGATATATTTTACTATGAGTATCTCCTCTATAACTTTCATCATGTATTTTACTATGTGTGTGTATATATCTATCTATCTATCTATCTATCTATCTATCTATCTATCTATCTATCTATCTATCTATCTATCTATCTATCTATCTATGGGTTTCTTCCCGTGTAGGATTTGGAAATTTCTGGCGATGTTTCGACGAGGTCTCACTCGTCATCTTCAGGCTGGTGTTTCTGTCCTTGTTCTAAGGCGAACACATAGTAAAATACATATACATAAAATATATATATACCCACTAAAACCCTCATTGTGTATTGGACAAAATAAATAAATAAATAATAAATAAATAATTCCTCCCTCCCTCCCTCCCTCCTTTCTTTCTTTCTTTCTTTCTTTCTTTCTTTCCTTCCTTTCTCTCTTCCTCTTTCCTTCCGCCCTCCTTTCCCTCCTCTCTCCCTTCTTCTTTCCTTCATTCCCAACCCTAATTCCTTCCTTCCTTCTTCCCTCCCCCTCCCTCCTTTCCTTCCTCCCTCCCTTCCTCTTTTCTTCACTCCCACCCTTTCTTCCTTTCCCCATGCCCTCCTTCCCTCCCTTCCCTCCTTCCGTTCCCATTTATCCATCCATCCATCCATCCATCCATCCATCCATCCATCCATCTATCCATCTTGAAACAGCTCCTTGACAGCAACCCCAAGACAGATCAATCCATCCCCCCCAGGAGGTGACAGGCTCCTAGCAGTCTGCCTCTTCTAAGAGGGGCCGAAATTCATCTTTTTTGTCTCTAGCCTTCCTTCAAAGAAAGAGCCCTCTGCCCACTGCTAGGTCAGTCTCTGGGCTGAACTTTTGATATTTTGAAGCTGTGTTTTAGTGTGCTGTCTTGCCACTTCCCAGCACAAACGACAAAAGGCTGCCCCCCTGTTTGCTCCCCAGGACTTCAAAACCAGAAATCAAAGCAGACCAAGGTCAGAGGGAGACCTGAATTCCTTTCACGCCAGCCGATGTTGCAGATTTACAAAGATGCCATTGATGTACACATGCCACTGTTCTTTTTAATTGGCCTTCCTCTTTTTCTGGAACTGAATTCCTACGAAGCCAAAACCTATATTGCAATTTCTGAACAGTTTCCTTCCCCCAAAGCGTTGGGCTTTTACTTTCTTTCCAGAATCTGTGATGATTATTTTCCCCCAATTAAGTAGGACTAGAACTTCCCGACTCCTGGCGATTGGTCCAATGTCAAGGTTCCAGGTAACATCTGAACTAAAATGATATTGATAAAATTCAATGGGCTACAAAAAGCATAAAACGTATCAGGAAAGACTCAATGAACTCAATCTGTATAGTCTGGAGCAATGTTTCCCAACCTTGGCAACTTGAAGATATCTGGACTTCAACTCCCAGAATTCCCCAGCCAGCATTTGCTGGCTGGGGAATTCTGGGAGTTGAAGTCTAAATATCTTCAAGTTGCCAAGGTTGGAAAACACTGGTCTGGAGGACAGAAGGGAAAGGGGGGACGTGATGAAACATTTAAATATGTTAAAGCAGAGGTCCCCAACCTTTTTTGCACCAGGGACCGGCTTTAAGCTAGACCAGTTTTCCATGGCCCGGTGGGGGGGGGGAGCTAGCTGTCAGCGGCGCCGTAAAAGGGGCGATCAAGAGAGGAATGGGTGAATGAATGGACAGAGGGTGGGAAGGAAGGAAAGAGGGAAGGGACAGGAACAGAAGAAGGGTGCAAAGGAAGCAAGGAAAGGTGTGAAAGGGGAGAGTAAGAGAGGAAGGAGTGAAAGAAGGGAATGAGGGAGGAAAGAAGGGAGGAAGGAAAAGGAAAGCAAGAAATGGAGGGAGGAAAGGAAGGAAGGAAAGAAAGAAAGAAGGGGGAAGGGACAGGAACAGAGGAAGGAAGCAAGGAAACTTATGAAAGGGGAGAGTAAGGGAAGAAGGTAGGAAGGAGAAAGAAAAGAAGAAATAGAGGAAGGGAAGGTAAAAGAGAGAAAGAAAAAGAGCAAGAAAGAAAGCAAGAAAGAGAAAGAAAGAAAGAAAGAAAGAAAGAAAGAAAGAAAGAAAGAAAGGCAACTTCAAAGAAAGGCTCACTGAGCATCTCTCACTCTCTCTCTCTTTCTATCCCTCTTTCTTTCTTTCTCTTCCTTTCTCTCTCTCCTCTTCCTTTATCTCCTCTCTCTCTCCCTCTCTCTTTCTCTCCCCCCTCTCTCCCCTTTCCCTCTCTCTTTCTCTCTCTCCCTCTCTTGCTATCTCTCACCCCTTTCCCTCTCTCTTTCTCTCTCTCCCTCTCTTTCTCTCTCTCTCCCCCTCTTTCTCTCTCTTCTTCTCACTTTCTCTCTCTTGTTTTCTTTCTGTCTCTTTTGCTTTCTCTCTCTCTCACTCTTTCTTGTTTTCTTTCTCACGCTCTTTCTCTCTCTTGTTCTCTCTCTTGCTATCTCTTTCTCCCCCCCTTTCTCTCACTCTCTCTTTCTCACTTTCTCTCTATCTTGCTGTCTGTTGCTATCACTCACTCTCGTTCTCCGTTCTTCTCAGCGGTGACGCGCGCACGCCCTGCCCGCCTCACCTTTGCGAGAGCACTTTCGCCCCGGGCTCTCAGCAAGGGGGTTTGCAGGAGAGGTGGGGCCGGCGAAGGTGATATTCAATGTCGGGGGCGCACAGGCGGTTGCACGCGCTCCCTATCTCCCTGCTAGCCCACTCGGAATATTCAAAATAAGAAAAGCCTTCGCCGGCAAAGGTTTTTCTTATTTTGAATACTCCGAGTGGGCTAGCAGGGAGATAGGGAGCGCGTGCAACCGCCCGTGCGCCCCCGACATTGAAGACCTCCGCTGAGAAAGCCTTTGCCGGCATTTCCTCTCGGCATCAAGGAGGCGCAGCGGCGGGCGGAGAGAGGGAAGGGGGGGCAGCGGCGTCCCTCCTGGCCTTGGCGGGCCGCCCGACCCTCCCCACCTCCTGCAAACGCGGCGGGCGGCGGGGGGAGAGCGAGGAGCCGGTTCCGGCGGGCGCGGGGCTTGGCTGGCTGGCGGGGGGAGCGCCGCTGGTGGTGCGGAAAGGCCGAGGGGGCCCTGGCGCCGCGGACCGGCTGAAAACCCCCAACGGCCCAGTGCCGGTCCGCGGACCGGCGGTTGGGGACCTCTGTGTTAAAGGGTTAAATAAGGTTCAGGAGGGAAGTGTTTTTAATAGGAAAGTGAACACAAGAACAAGGGGCCACAATCTGAGGTTAGTTGGGGGAAAGATTAGAAGTAACGTGAGAAAATATTATTTGACTGAAAGAGGAGTAGATGCTTGGAACAAACTTCCAGCAGACGTGGTTGGTAAATCCACAGTTACTGAATTTAAACATGCCTGGGATAAACATATATCCATCCTAAGATAAAATACAGGAAATAGTGTAAGGGCAGACTAGGTGGACCAGGAGGTCTTTTTCTGCTGTCAGTCTTCCATGTTTCTATGTTTCTAAATCCAACCCCGAGTCAAAAGTGCTCCTTAAAGTTCCATTTTATTTCTGGAGCCATCTTGGCTACCACAATGGGGAACCTGAATATGAGCTTCCCCCCCCAGTTGAAAGTTCACATCCCTTGTCCGTCACCCACAAACATGTCACATTGCCCACTCAAATTGTGCCAGCGTGGCCATTCCTCCTTCCGCTTCTGCCCAGGTGGATGAGCATATGATGTCCTTGAACCCCTTGAAAGAACTTCCGGTTGTGGTGCGGTGCTGTCGCTGTGTGTTTCCCGGTTCTCCGGGTTACTTCTGGCTTTTTGTGTCGACCAATTGCCCTATCGGGCGACCGCGGACCCGTAGAGCCCAAGGTCTTTGAGGGGAAGTTCTTGCGCACCCGGGGGTGCTCAGCGGACCTCCCCCCCGGGAGCGGGATATCCTCCAAATCGTCGACCGAAGAGATCAGCCTTCTTTGCTGATCCGGAAGCGCTGCGCTCTGCTTTACTTTGGAAGCTGCGGAACGACAAATATTTTCTGGGGGTGCTATTGCTTGCTGCAGAAGGATCAAGGACGGTTTTTGGAAGATCGTTATCCCGATTCATTTTGAGTCTGAAATTTTTCAGGAGGCGGCGACTTCGATCTGTGATTACATCTACAGCTGGCGTTGATGGCGGTGATGACTTTGCAGAATTTACTTGAGGGTTTGTAGAACGATATTTCCGCTCAGCCTTTTTGTTATTCTAACTCACCCCAGCTTCATTGACTTCATTTTGAAACTTTGAAACTCGTTACTTAAAGTAACGTGTTTGAAGGTAGGAGAAAGTTTAAACCCCTCAGGAAAATCACAACTTTTATTTGTCTCTGAGGTACCATCTTGACTATTTGGAAAGAAGTAAAGTAGTTGAGAACTGAAAGAACATCCGGAAGACCCCAATCCCATTTTCCCTATTTACTATATCTTTTTCTCTATCTTTTTTGCTAATCCCCCCCCCATTTCTTTTTACCCTTATTAAATAAATAAATAATTAAAATTTACTTTTTTAAATATACATATATATCTTTTGCTCTTTTTGCTCTTTTTGCTCTTTTTGCTCTTTTTGCTCTTTTTGCTCTTTTTGCTCTTTTTGCTCTTTTTGCTCTTTTTGCTCTTTTTGCTCTTTTTGCTCTTTTTGCTCTTTTTGCTCTTTTTGCTCTTTTTGCTCTTTTTGCTCTTTTTGCTCTTTTTGCTCTTTTTGCTCTTTTTGCTCTTTTTGCTCTTTTTGCTCTTTTTGCTCTTTTTGCTCTTTTTGCTCTTTTTGCTCTTTTTGCTCTTTTTGCTCTTTTTGCTCTTTTTGCTCTTTTTGCTCTTTTTGCTCTTTTTGCTCTTTTTGCTCTTTTTGCTCTTACCTGTGGACTAATTTTTTCACCAATTTTATACTTGTGGATTAATTTTTCCTCACCCATTTTTGGACTTTTCTGGACATTTGGATATTTCGATATTGGGTACTTGGATATTTCTGGACATCTGTATATCTAAACCTCTGAAGAACTTGTCAACTTCCTTACTTTTTTTTTCTCTTCTTCATCATGGAACTTTGTAACACCTGCAATCTCTATTTCACCAAGACTAAGGTTTGATTCCATCTCCTTGGCTTTATACCCCTCCACTAAAGACTTACTAGAACTGAACTGAACTGAAATCATTGGAAACCGACATTACTCACCTTACTTGATACTCCATAGAAATACTGCCCTAACATTTACTGATCTTTGAGATTAATGAATTGAACTCATGAATTGTACTGTTGATTTTTGAACTCCGGATTCTGATTCTGACCCTTGGTTCCTTTTCACTTTAACATATTATACAAATATTATATATATTGATAAAACATATATACCTAATTGTGCAACATATAAGATATTCTAACATTTACTTTAATTATTGAATTACTCAGATAGACTATATGTTTAGATAGACTATATCGTGATTTGACAGGTTTATTCTATATTAACTTTAGATTCTAGATCTCATTATTAATTATCTCCAGTTAACTTCAAATAATACTTAGACTTATTTAACTGATTCTATAAACTGTGATAGACACCAATTTAATGTCCTAAGATTTAATTGATTTAATTGATTTAACTGATTTAACTGATTTAAAGGGCTTAACTGATCGATTGATTGATTCTTTTTCTCTTATATTGAATAATTATTATAGAAGATACCATTATTTGGGTTATACTAAATTAACTATCAACTCTCTGATTGTTTGAAATTTTAGTATAAATTTTCCTTCTTTTCCACCTCTTAATTTTAACAAATTTTGATTTTTCCTTAATAATATTCTATTAACTTTACTCTTAAAACTTTACTATATATACTATAATTTTCAACCCTACCTGAACTACCCCAAATTAATTACTTTTGATTACACTATATACATCGTTTTATTACACCATATACATACCTTACTACTTATACACTTTATATAACTGTCATAACAATTTCCGTCTACTACAAAAATGTCTACTTCAAACCAACCGACCTTAATGAAATCATGGAAGAAAAATTCTAACCAACCAGCAACACCAACTTCAACTCAACAATGCCCTCCAGAATCGTCAGACAAAACATCTCTCCAGCAATCATCACAGGTGACCCCAACCATAACTTTAAACTCCTTATTTGAGAAGATGATTAAGATGCAAGACTCTCTAGACACTAACTTTGAATCCTTAAAGGGAACGATGGGGGAAATGAAAGAGGACATTAGGAAAATTCAAGACCATGCGGGTCACCTTGAAGAACGTACGACCAAGCTAGAAGACCAAATGGAAGTCGTCCACGAAACAGTCACGAAAAATATAGAAAAAATAACCACCATTGAAGATTTAACTAATAGGATGGACACTAGATTTCAATTCTCAGAAGCTAGAGCAGAACATCTTAACAAATCCCTGGAAGAATCCCTCATAAATTTGGAGCTTGAAAAATCAGCCTTCTTCTTAAGCTTCCAAAACATAACTGAAACTGACCAACAAGACCTCCCCGCTACCATAGCAACCATAGTAGCCAAAATTACTGGCAAACCTGCCGAAGAAATCCTAGCGCAAATGGACGAGGTCTATCGACTCTCCACCTCATATGCTAGACAAAATAGGCTTCCCAGGGAGGTCCATGTACGTTTCCTTAAAAGGAAAATGAGAGATGAGATCTATAACGCCTCCAAAGACAATCCAGTCACTCACCAAGGCCGAGACATTGTAGTTCTTCGCCAAATCCCAAGACGGGTAAGGGAGAAGCGTAAACCATACCAAACTCTAGCTACTAAGCTAAACAAAGAAGGCATACAATTCAGGTGGCTGATACCAGAAGGCATGTCAATTACACTCCTGGACAAAAAATACAAAATCTCTTCCCCCGAGGATGCCAGAGATTTCTATGCCCATATTTTGAAAACGAACCAGACCACCCTGAAAGAATTTGACACTAGAGATACACTTCCAACCGAAGAAACCACTTCTGACGACAACCTTCAGGACAGGGACCAAGAACCTCAAAATCAGAATGGAGAGTCACTCAGACAAGGACCAATTACCCGGGCGAGGACGGAAGCAAGAAGAGAAAAGACTAAAGAAACCACTTCGCAACAATAAACAATCCAACATTTCATTATTCTCAACTAATATAAATGGTCTGAACTCACATAAAAAGAGACAAAAAATATTTCACAAACTATCTGAGAACAACTATGACATTATTTCTTTACAAGAAACCCACATTAAAAATGAAGAGATTACCCTATTAGCTATTCCGAATTTTGAATTTTTTTGTACTTCCACTGCTGAAAAAAAGAGAGGCATAGTGCTATATGTTAAAAAAATTTACTCCCCCAAATTAATACACTCCGACAATAATGGCCAACTATTAATTGTTCAAATAGCATTAAAAAATAAGAAAACAATAAATATCATAACAATATATGCTCCATCCGCTAAGCAATCTACTTACTTTAAGAATCTCCATAAAAAAATATTAGAATTAGACTTAACTAACTTTGTAATAATTGGAGACTTTAATGCAATAGTAGATATAGACAAAGATTACAAAGGCAATTCCAAAAATCGTACCCGCAATATTATTCCTTCAACTTTCAAACAAATAATTTATGAATTTGCCTTAAAAGATATTTGGAGACATTTTTACCCAGAAACCACACAGTACACCTTTTTTTCTCCTCCCCACAGAACCTGTTCACGCATTGACATGGCTTGGTCCAATATAGAAATCATAAATCAAACTATCGACATTCAAATACTTAACGCAACTTGGGCATACCACAATCCCCTATTATTGACATTAACAGATACTACTTACAATGCTTCTCACAGATGGGCAATGTATCCAACGATTATTAATCAAAAACAATTTCAACAGAAAATACAAAATGATATCCCTCCATTTATTAAAATCAATTTCAATGGCGAGATACCAAATGAAACAGCCTGGGACGCCACTAAAGCCTATATACGTGGCATTTACATCTCCTATACTGCAAATAAAAATAAAGAAAAACATGCTCAACTCCACAAACTAAATACATCTCTCCAAGAAGCCGAAAAAGCACTTCATAATGATCCTAAAAATAATACAATCTTACTAGAAACAAAAACAATTAAACACGAAATAAACTTAATAACTCAACAACACATCGCCCAAAAAATTAGGGCTGCAAAACAATCATACTTTGAATTCACCAACAAACCAGGCCGCTGGCTATCACTCAAATTAGCCCACCAAAAATTAGATAGAAATATAGATGCCTTAGTTGACTCCTCCGGACATCTAAAAACGACCAATTCTGATAAAAAACAAGTTATCCAAGATTTTTACCGTCAACTTTACAAAGCTTCTAATCCAGACGCCGATTTATTATTGAAATACTTACACACAAATGAACAAAAAACCATGATAACAGACGACCAAAGAACACTTTTAAATAAGTCAATCTCTATTTCAGATATCGAAACAGCAATAAACAAACAAAAAAACAATAAAACCCCAGGGCCAAATGGAATTCCATCCGAATTTTACAAATACCACATTGAAACAATGGCACCCATACTTTTAAATATTTATAATAACGCACTCTTACATGCAAAATTACCTATGTCCTGGTCCGAAGCCTACATCACTCTTATCCCTAAGGACACCCAAAATAGACACCTTCTGGAGAACTATCGACCCATCGCACTACTCAATACCGACTATAAAATATTTACATCGATAATTGCGGACAGGCTAAAAAATATACTAAACAAAATCATTCATCCAGACCAAAACGGATTCTTACCGGCAAGAAACATTTCCACAAATACAAGAATGATATTGAATACCATGGAATATTACGATAAAAACTATGATAAAACAGTTGCAATAATATTCATGGATCTAAAAAAAGCCTTTGACAGCCTTCAATGGCACTATATCATTAATCAAATTGAACACATGAATTTCGGCTCCAAATTTCTTAACTTAATTAAAACCATCTATACTACTCAATCGGCTAAAATTCTCTTCAATAATGACATCACGGATACAATCTCTATAACTAAAGGCGTGCGCCAAGGATGCCCTTTGGCCCCTCTCATTTTTATTCTGGCCATAGAAACTTTCCTGAAAACTATAAGAAACAATATACAAATTCAGGGCATCACGATTAAAAAAGAACATTACAAACTACAGGCTTTTGCAGACGACATTGTATTTATACTGCAAGATCCTATACAAACAGCACCTGTGTTATTTGACGAAATATACAAATTTGGTGAAATATCTGGCCTACAAATTAATAGGAATAAAACCCAAATTTTGACCAAAAATATGACATCAAAAGATATACTTTCCCTGGAAGAACTAATTAAAATTAAAACCACTAAAAAAATTAAATATTTAGGAATATGGATGACCTCAAATTATGCCACGATCAAAAAAGATAATTACGAACGACTCCTTAAAGAAATTCAACAAGACCTCAATAGATGGTCGAAACTAAATCTATCCCTTATGGGGAAAATATTTGCTATAAAATCGCACATTCTTCCAAGGTTTCTCTATCTATTTCAAGTTGCCCCAATAAATTTGAAAAAATCTTTCTTTAACACTTTGCACAAGCAGATAAAGAAATTTATTTGGGCAAAGAAAAAGGCCAGAATAAAACTGAAAAACCTTCAAGATCATAGATCTAAGGGCAGACTTGGACTCCCGGATTTTTATATTTACTACCAATCCACAATCCTAGCAATGATAAAAGACTGGATCACTCTTAAGAACACTAGACTTCTAACCTTAGAAGGTTTCGATCTTCTTGCTGGGTGGCATGCTTTTTTAACATCAGACTACCACAAAATACCCAAATACTTTAAAAATCACTACTTACGCAAAACTTTAATAACAATTTGGTTTACAATTAAGAAAAACTATTACATTTCAATACCAAAATGGACCTCTCCCAATGAATTACTAATTTTTCCCAACCTTTTTTCCCACACCAAAATTCTGAGATACCAACAATTACTTGATAAATCAGATGCCCTCATATCAAAACAACAATTGAACGATCAAGGAATAAACATAGATTGGTTAACATATTTACAAATTAAGTTAAAATATGAACAACACAAAAAACAATTTGGATTCCAAAATGACAATGTGATAGATACAATTCTTTTCGGCCCCCCTACAAAAATGATTTCTAAATTATATAATTACTTGCTATCACAAGAAAACTGTGAAGAACAAGTGAAAGGCTGCATGATAGCCTGGGCTCAGAATTTTGGGTATACGATCAATTTAATCGAATGGGAGAAAACATGGACACTAAACTACAAAATGACTACAGCGATGTCCTACAAAGAGAACCAGATAAAAATGTTCTATCGATGGCATCTGCCCTCAGCAAGAATATCCAAAATGTTCCCCAACTTCTCACCTATATGCTGGAAATGCAAAACAAAACCGGGAACATATTACCACACATGGTGGACATGCCCGCTCGCGGAAAAATACTGGACAATCATTCAAAACTTAATCGACCAAGTCATGTCAATTAAATTGCCACTCAAGCCCGAGCTTTACCTTCTAGGTATATTTAGACAAAACCTTACCAAATCACAAAAGTACCTCATCCTACAAATTATAACTGCAGCTAGGATATCCTACGCTCTTTTCTGGAAACGAGACCAAATACCCTCTTTATTTGTAATAATCACAAAAATCATAGTGTGCTGAAATGTCGAAAACAGCAATGGAATCACAAAACAAAAAAGATTCAGAATATTACGAAATATGCGAACACTGGTACAAATGGGTTTCTCAAAGAAAATATCAAAATCAACTATAGCAAAATCACTATCTTATTAAACCATCAAACATATCCAAACCTCGAACACTCAAATCAACTCCAAGTAAAAGACTGAGCACCAAAAACCATTCAAATTCGCAATAAAATGCATACTATATCTCTTTTTATTTGACTTTTAACCAACTCAATACATATTACAACTCTAACAACCTTCACCAACAAAACTAACATGTATAACCTACCTACTATATTACTTATATACACCTTATACTATTATCTGACAAAAGTCGTCACTGAAAGCGTCTGCACTAAATGCAGATTTTTCTTTTCTCTCTTTTCCCCTCCCTTTTCCTTTCCTTCCCTTTTTTTCTTTTTCTCTTTCTCTTTCTTCTCTTCTCTTTTCCTTTCTTTTCCTCTATCTCTCTTTCTATCCCTTTAATCTACCAATATTTCTATAACCTGTTACTACCTAATACATATCAAAAGAACTATAACATTTACTATCATAACCTTAGACAATCTCTCTTTTTTTTACCCACTCTTTATTCACTCTTTGTTTATAATGTTTAAAAATTACAATATTTCTACTGAAAAGTTGATCTAATGTCTATGTACAATGATTAAGAAATATACTATTCCTTCTAAGAAATATATGTACTATAATCTACTCCTAACATAATGTATAACTATATGCCTTATTTCAACTATTTGATTATGTATCTCTCCCCCCCTCTTTCCCCCCCTTTCCCTGACTCCCTTCTCCTCCTCTCTTTCCCTTCTTTCCTTTTTCCCTTCCACCATATTTATAAATAAAGTATATTTTCAAAAAAGAAAAGAAAAGAAAAGAAAAGAAAGAATGCTTTGTGGCTGTACCTGTTCCCTCCTGAAATCCCCCCTCCCAAGTTTCCATGAACATCAGGCCTTCTATAGATAGTGTGGCAAGCCATTAATTTGTCACCAATTTCTGCACAGGCTTGACAGGCGGCCTCCACTCAATAAAAAAGGGTATCTTGCAGTCGTGAGAGATCACAAGGGGTCTATCGGTTTAACTACCCCTCTTGGACTTATCTGGATCACCCAGATAAGTTACCCAGCTTCCTTTCATGCCTAAAGCAGGACTAGAACTCACTATCTCCTGGTGATTGGCCAGAAGTCACCCAGTTGGCTTTCATGCATACTACTAGACTAGAATTCACCCATCTCCTGGTGATTGGCCCAAAATCACCCAGCCAGCTTTCATGCCTAAGGTGGGACTGGAACTCATTGTCTGCTGGTGATTGGCCCAAAGTCACCCAGTTGGCTTTCATAACTCAGCTGGCACTAGAACTCACTCTCTCCTGTTGGTTGGTCCAAAATCAGGCCTCAGAGTTTCTTGTGATTGGCCCAAAGCCACCCAGTTGGCTTTCATGACAAAGGTGGGACTAGAATTCAGTGTTTCCTGGTGATTGGCCCAAAGTGACCCAGTTGGCTTTCATGGCGAAGGCGTGACTAGAATTCAGCATCGACTGGTGATTGGCCCAAAGTCACCCAGTTGGCTTTCATGGCGAAGGCGTGACTAGAATTCAGCATCGACTGGTAATTGGCCCAAAGCCACCCAGTTGGCTTTCATGCCGAAGGCGTGACTAGAATTCAGCATCGACTGGTGATTGGCCCAAAGTTACCCAGTTGGCTTTCATGCCGAAGGCAGGACTAGAATTCAGCATCGACTGGTGATTGGCCCAAAGTCACCCAGTTGGCTTTCATGGCGAAGGCGTGACTAGAATCCAGCATCGACTGGTGATTGGCCCAAAGCCACGCAGTTGGCTTTCATGCCGAAGGCGGGACTAGAATTCAGCATCGACTGGTGATTGGCCCAAAGCCACCCAGTTGGCTTTCATGGCAAAGGCGGGACTAGAATTCAGCATTGACAGGTGATTGGCCCAAAGTCACCCAACCAGCACCCAAGGCGGGACTAGAACTCACCATTTTCTGCTGATTGGCCTAAAGTGACCCAGCTGGTTTTCACGTTTCAATCTCTTTAAACTTTAATTAAACTTAAACTTTAAAGAAGTTTAATTTTGAAATACCTACATCTTGCTTCCCCAACTTCTTCACTAATGTCTCAAGCTCATTTCCGCCCCCCACCCAGCCCAGTTCTTTAGGGATGGAGAGATTTATTAGCAGCAGGACCGAGGGGGAAAGAAAACAGGAGGAAGAGGGGAGGAAGAGAAGAAAAGATTTAGCAATTCTCAACTAGATTGGGAAGTCGGTATTCGTCCCCTGTCACCCTCCTCCAGTTCACCTACCCTGGGAAGAGCAGTCTGCAAATTTGCAAATCCAGACTGAATATTCATTTATTCTTAATGAATATTCAAATAAGCCGGGGCGGCAGAAATCCAACAAATCTAAGAAAAATATTATTGGGTTACGGGCAAGAAAAGAGAAACAAGCTCCTCCGAATTGTATGCAAAGGGAGTTCAATGAATTAAAAGAATTGATAATGTATTACTTAGCTAATTAATTTTAATTATGGTACACCTTTCAAGAAACGCTCTCAGAATTCTTAGCCGGAAGGGACTCAGAAGGAAATGTCAGGTCGAATATAGTTCTCACGAAAAAGCCTAATTTATTTTGGAATATTTTAAGGACGAGCGAGAAAGAAAGGCGGGACCGGCTAATAAAAGTGTTTTTTTGTGTTGGAGAAAAAAATGGGGGGAATCAGTGGTGGGCTTCACATACTGTTAGATAGGGTGAAAGGAAGAGGAGAGGGGCGGCATACAAATCCAATAAATAATAATAATAATAATAATAATAATAATAATAATAATAATAATAATAATAAATAAGACAGAAGTGGCTTCAAAACCCTTTATGTGGCAACTACAGTAATACCTCGTCTTACGAACCTAATTGGTTCCCAGGGGAGGTTCGTAAGACGAAAAGTTCGTAAGACGAAACATTGTTTCCCATAGGAAACAATGTAAAATCAATTAATCCGTGCAACGACCCCCCCCCCCCGCAAAAAACCGCCGCCGCCCAGCTGTCACCTTTTGAAACAGCCGGGGAGCTTCTCGGTGGCCTCCCGAATGCCGAACACCAAACCCGAACTTCCGGGTTCGGGGTTTGGGAGGCCGCCGAGAAGCCCCGCCGCCCGGCTGTCACCTTTTTAAACAGCCAGGGGGCTTCTCGGCGGCCTCCCGAATGCCGAACACCAAACCCGAACTTCCGGGTTCGGGGTTTGGGAGGCCGCCGAGAAGCCCCGCCGCCTGGCTGTCACCTTTTGAAACAGCCGGGGGGCTTCTCGGCGGCCTCCCGAACGCCGAACCCGGAAGTTCGGGTTTGGCGTTCGGGTTCAGGAGGACGCTGAGAAGCCCCCCAGCTGTTTCAAAAAGTGACAGCTGGGCGGCGGGGCTTCTCGGCGGTGGTGGGTTCGTAAGAAGAAAAAAGTTCGTAAGAAGAGGCAAAAAATTTCTGAACCCCGGGTTCGTATCTCGGGTTGTTCGTAAGACGAGAGGTTCGTATCATGAGCTACCACTGTATTTACAACCTAGCAAAGGCTCTGTCTGATAGTCCAGCCCAGTGAGGGTGAGCCTTTTTATCCTCGGGTGCCGAAAGAATGGGCGTGTGTGCTATCGCACAGGCATGAGTGCCCACACCCATAATTCAATTCCTGAGGAGGGTGAAATGAGGTTGAATGTGTATAATTTTAGAAGAGCTGTGTGTTTGTGTGTGTACATACACATACAGTGTATATAGTAGATAATGTATATGTTTGTGTGCCTGTGGGTAATATGTATGTACACATATGGCATTTATACAATACAATACAATACGGAGAGGGGTGGCATGCCAATCTAATAAATAATAATAATAATAGAATTAAATAGTATATTTTGGATGTTCAGTAATAGTAAACAGATAGGGAACCTGTATCTCTTTGAGGCGAGGAGAGGCCAGGTACCTTAACCCTAACCCTTGATGTGAGTGACATCAAGTTGGCTACCTTTAAGCTAGTCACATGACCTTTAAGCCACCCCAGCCACATGATCATCAAGCCACTCCCACCTGGCCATATGGCTGACAAGCCACACCCACAAAATAAGCCACGCCCACAACGTGGCAGTAAATTCTTTTTGCAACCCTTCACCGCTCACAACCATTTGTTTAAGGACCATTCAAAGTTACAGCAGCACTGAACGAAGTGACTTACAACTGTTTTTCACAACTTACGACCATTGCAGCAACCCCCTGGTCACGTGATCGAAATTCAGGGGTCAGGAGTCACATGATTCCTTTTGGCGAACTTCTGGTCAGCCAAGTCAATGGGGAACTAACTAAACAATTTCAGGAATTCACTTAACAACGGTGGCAAGGAAGGTGTTAAAACGGGGAGAAACCCACCAAACCGCAGTCTCGCTTAGTAACAGAAAGTTTGGGCTCAATTGTGATTGTAACTCGAGGACTACACATACCCTTTACAGAAAAGGACATTTGTGAAGCAGTGGGGAACAAAAAAATATCTTAAATGAATTCTTCTCATTCGTATGCACTGCTAACAAAACGCAGATGTGCGTGCAATGCATATCTGTAAATTTATTTCTATGCTCCCTTGTGGGTGGGGGATGCTTTTAAAATGACACACACCACAGAATTTGCAAATTCACTCATTATTCTTCCAGATCACCCATCAGCATTCATTTTGCCGGCCTTCTACATGGTGTCCAGACACCATGTAGAAGGCCTGCAAAATGAATGCTGATGGAGCGATTAAGATCTTGATTAAAAAGAGAAAATGGGAAGGAAGAGGAGAGAAGAGGAGATGGGAGGGGAGAGGAAAGGAGGGAAGAGAAAAGAAGATGGGAGGAGAGGAGAGGAGAGAAGAGGAGATGGGAGGAGAGGAGAGGAGGAGAGAAGAAGATGAGAGGAGAGAAGGAGAGGAGAGGAGAGGAGAGAAGATGGGAGGAGAGGAGAGGAGGAGAGGAGATGATCGCATGCAATATTCTAATTTTCTGAGATGAGGATTTGGGATTTTCATGAGCTGTACCCCATAATCATTTATTTATTTATTTATTTATTTATTCGATTTTTATGCCGCCCTTCTCCTTAGACTCAGGGCGGATTACAACATGTTAGCAATAGCGCTTTTTTAACAGAGCCAGCCTATTGCCCCCAACAATCCGGGTCCTTATTTTACCCACCTCGGAAGGATGGAAGGCTGAGTCAACCTTGAGCCGGTGATGAGATTTGAACCGCTGACCTGCAGATCTACCGTCAGCTTCAGTGGCCTGCAGTACAGCACTCTACCTCAATTTGTCACAATTATGACAAATCACAGCTTGAACTATTATACTTTGCATCTTATGCATATCTTTCATATACTTTAAATTACGTTACTGAAATAAATGAACATTTGCATGAAATTCTAATTTTTTGAGTTTCACCTGTATGTATGTGTGTATGTGTGTATGTGTGTATGTGTGTATGTGTGTATGTGTTTGTTTGTTTGTTTGTTTGTTTGTTTGTTTATTTGTTTATTTATTTATTTATTTATTTATTTATTTATTTATTTATTTATTTATTTATTTATTTATTTATTTATTTATTTATTTATTTATTTATTTATTTATTTATTTATTTATTTATTTATTTATTTATTTTTTGAATTTGAACACCGCCCAAATCCCGAGGGACTCTGGGTGGCTTGTGATTCGTGCTCGAATCACAAACTTCTTTTTTTTAAAAAAAAATTGATAATGAACAAACAAAACAAAACATACGTACAAAAACACAAAATGAATTTAGCTTAGTACTTTAACAATTCTGTTTCCATTGATTCATTCTTTCTTTTTTTAATTTTTTAAAATTAATTTTAAATGTTAAAACATACAAATTACATACATACAACATAAAAACAGTGTCCTGTGAAGGTGCACACATCACTTGACAACATACATATATACCCCACCACCAATTGGAGGGTCTGTACTAACATCTTTAATATTCTTCTAAGCTGGAATCTGCATTCTATTTACATATCAAAGAGTGATTCTAATTTATTGTTTATGGCTAGATCACAAATTCTACTTGTCATATAACCTCTCACCCTTTCCCATCGTTCCATCAGTTTTTTCCATTTATTTTCATTATACATATTTATCTTTACCTCCATAATTTCAAAGCAAATGTGGTCCACCATGTACCGATACAAATTCTGTCCATTTTGCTGCTTCTTTCCAACCCAATACAAATGCACAACCGGCGGCTTAAACTGCCGGCTGAAATTGCCCCCGGAGCAGGGGGACGCTCTTTGGAGCCCCGGACTTCTGGGTTCTAAAAAACCCAGAAGTTCAGCTTTTGGCAGCGCGCCAGATAGGCGCGCCGCCTGCTGGTCGCTGGGGGAGGTCCTGGATCGCCCTATTTAAGGGCGATCCGAGCAGGACCTCCTCCTTGCCTGCTGCTGATGGGAAGTGAACACCTGCCCACCCTCAGTATAGGCCTCCCTCTGGTCATTGGGGTCTGGCAGGTTAGGGGTGGAAATGGACAATTAGAAGCGACTGCGCATGCTCCTTGGGGCATCCTTTAAAGGGTGATGGACCGCCTCTCTCCAGGAACTAGAGGTTGGAACAACGTTGGGGATTGGAGAGAGGATGTCCATGGGAATCACCGGATCCAATTTCCCACGGGGATTGGAGGGTGAACTCCTCCCACACGACGAAGGGGCGTGGCTTGGATCCAGGTGAAGGTGGCTACCTTCACCTGGTTCAGCAAGGAGTTTTTGCCCAATGTTGCCAAGGAAGTTTCTGGTAGGAATTTCCGCCCCGTTAGTTTTGGCCTCTGCAGGTCCTTAGTTATGTTGAATTTAAATATTTAAATTTACGTATTTAAAGTTACGTTATTTAAATTTATGCTAATTTGATAAAATGACCCTTATTTAATCCACAATATGTCTCAGCGACTTTACTCCGCTTCCGGGGCAATTACTGCTTGGGCGCTTTCCAATGCTGCTACTTTTATTTCTTTAAATTCTCTTAATTCTCCCTTTTTTTTACCAGTACTGCCATTTCTTTTGTAATTGTCCAATTAATATTTAACATCCTGTTCATTTCATCTTGCACTGCTTTTCAAAATTTCTGTACTACTGAGCACTCCCAGAACATATGCGTAAAAACTCCTCATTCTTTTTCTTAAACGTTAGTTCAATTCTTTTTTCTTTTCTATCCAGCTATATAATTTTCCCCAAACTGCATAGTAAAGAAGACTATTACTTCATAACACATATATTGACATCAGCAAGGTTGGTGTTTGCACAAACTTGGAAAAAGGAAAATACAGTGATACCTTGTCTTACAAACTTAATTGGTTCCGGGATGAGGTTCTTAAGGTGAAAAGTTTGTAAGACGAAACAATGATTCCCATAGGAATCAATGGAAAAGCGATTAATGCGTGCAAGCCCAAAATTCACCCCTTTTGCCAGCTGAAGCGCCCGTTTTTGCACTGCTCGGATTCCCCTGAGGCTCCCCTCCATGGGAAACCCCACCTCTGGACTTCTGTGTTTTTGCGATGCTGCAGGGGAATCCCAGCAGGAGAATCCCAGCATTGCAAAAACTAGCGCTTTGCTGGCAACGGAAGTCCGGAGGTGGGGTTTCCCAGTGAAGGGAGCATCAGTGAAACCGCAGCATCACAAAAACACCGAAGTCCTCGAAATCTCACCTCCGGATCTCTACGTTTTCCATGGACAGGTGCCTCAGGGAAATCCCAGCAGTGCAAAACCGGGCGCTTCGCTGGCAATGGAAGTCCGGAGGCGGGGCATCCCAGCAGCGGCAGTGGGTTTGTAAGGTGAAAATAGTTTGTAAGAAGAGGCAAAAAAATATTAAACCCTGGGTTTGTATCTCGAAAAGTTTGCATGACGAGGCGTTTGTAAGACGAGGTATCACTGTATACCAAATGAAGAAATGGTGATTAGGAAAATGCTAGATTGTGCTAAACTAAGCAAATTAGCATATGAGTTACAGAATAAACAAAATAAAGACTACTATGCAGAATCACAAACTTCTTATGATTAATTCTGTCGGGAGGAACACAAAAGCTACGGCAGGGTTAGCCTCTCTGCCAAATTCAAGGATTTGGTTTTTATCAGTTCCGTGCCAAACCCAGCTGTCTGAGCTTCAGGGAACAATCTCATCCAGGGGAAAAAACCCACGTAATTTGATGAAATCCCCTGGATGTTTTGTATTGAGAAGTAAACCTTCAAGCCGCATAGCTTGAACCTTGCTTGGGGTTGACTCCAAATTAAGACATCCCTAGCAGGTGCAAGTTTGGTGCAATTTCGGGATATATTAGTGTCAGAGTTGTTGGGTGACGTGATTGTTCCTCTCCGCTCACAGCTGCGCTGTGCTGGAATGATAAGTGAGGAAGACCTTGAGACACAGACGAAGAAATGTTGCCTAGGGAACGGCGAGATAACAGAGGACAGAGTCTGCAGCTGTATAATGGGTGGTGGGAAAGAAAGAGACTCCTAAACTTCTTGGGCTGTTAAGAAGATGTGTACAAATGCGGGCACGGATTCCTGATTGCGCTGCTACAGGTGTGCTGCACATGCAGGAAGCAAAATTGTGCAATGGGACATGCATGCGCTAGGTTTCAGTGATTTTTTTTGCTTCCGTGCATGCGCCAAAACCGGACCAGAATATCTCCGGGACCGCCTTCTGCCGCACGAATCCCAGCGACCAGTTAGGTCCCACAGAGTTGGCCTTCTCCGGGTCCCGTCAACTAAATAATGTCATTTGGCGGGACCCAGGGGAAGAGCCTTCTCTGTGGCGGCCCCGACCCTTTGGAACCAACTCCCCCCAGATATCAGAGTTGCCCCCACCCTCCTTGCCTTTCGTAAACTCCTTAAAACCCACCTCTGTCGTCAGGCATGGGGGAATTGAGACTTTCCCTCCCCCTAGGCTTATAGAATTTATGCATGGTATGTCAGTATGTATGATTGGTTTCTAAATTGGGGTTTTAAATTAACTTAAGTATTAGATTTGTTTAAATTGTATTATTATTGCTGTTAGCCGCCCCGAGTCTGCGGAGAGGGGCGGCATACAAATCTGATGAATGAATGAATGAATGAATGAATGAACGAACGAACGAACGAACGAACGAACGAACGAACGAACGAACGAACGAACGAACGAACGAACGAACGAACAAACAAACAAACAAACAAACAAACAAACAAACAAACAAACAAACATGGTGGAACATGGTGGGGGCACGCACATCCATGGGTGGGTGGAGACCATGGGGGAGGAGAGGTTGCATGTGCATTGCATTCTGGGTTATAAGTACAGTGAGGCCTACTAGGTCCAAAACGTTTTTGCTCCCAGAAGGCTGCAGTGAGGCCTAGTAGGCCCAAATTGTTTTTGTTCCCAGGAGGCTGCATTGAGGCCTAGTAGGCCCGCAATGTTTTTGTTCCAGGGAGGCTGCAGTGAGGCCTATTAGTCCCAAAACGTTTTCGGTCCCAGGAGGCTGCAGTGAGACCTAATAGACCTAAAACGGTTTTGGTCCCAGGAGGCTACAGTGAGGCCTAGTAGGCCCAAAAATGTTTTTGTTCTCAGGAGGCTGCATTGAGGCCTAGTAGGCAAGCAATGTTTTTGTTCCAGGGAGGCTGCAGTGAGGCCTAGTAGGCCCAAAACGTTTTTGGTCCCAGGAGGCTGTAGTGAGACCTAGTAGGCCCAAAATGTTTTTGTTCCCAAGAGGCTGCATTGAGGCCTAGTGGGCCCGCAAAGTTTTTGTTCCAGGGAGGCTGCAATGAGGCCTAGTAGGCCTAAAATGGATTTGGTCCCAGGAGGCTGCAGTGAGGCCTACTAGGCTAAAGTGACCAGATTGGAACCTTGGCAAAGCAGGACATGATTTCAGGGGGTGGGTGCGATGGACGCTGACATGAGCCCAATTTCCTGAAGGCTTCAACCGGAGCCCTGCTTTAAAGCCTCTTCCCCTCAGAGTCACGGACGTCGACGATGACAGTAGTCAGTCGGCTCCCAACAACAACAACAACAACAACAACAATAGATGCATTTTAAATGTTCAGTTGATTTTACGTTTAATGAGCATCTTTTTAAAGCATAAAATAATAATAATAATAATAATAATAATAATAATAATAATAATAATAATAATAATAATAATAGATACATTTTCAATTGACTTGAGTTTCATGTTTAATGAAGAAAGGTTAACAATAACAATAACAACAACAACAACGTGGCACCAACAGCTTGTACCTGCCAAGAAGAGTAGCAGGCAGAGAGCTATTGCAAATTCATCAAACTGTAGAAGAAGAAAAACGAAGTTTGAATGCTTATGTGAACCAAAGCACAGAAAGATTGCTGCAGGCTCTGAAAACGGAGAACATTATAAGAACAACAGAAACAAAGGCAGAATATAAGGAAGAACAGTTGGACGATAGATTAAGTAGATGGAAAACAAAGCTCTACATGGACGGCACTTGAGAAACATTGAAGGAAGATGTGATACCAACTTGACATGGACACGGCTTAAGAGAGGAACCTTGAAGAAAGAAACGGAAGGTTTAATGCTCGCTGCTCAAGAACAAGCACTATAAACTATTGCCGTGAAAGCGAAGATACAAAAATCCACTGAGAATCCAAACTGCCGGCTTTGCAATGACAAAATCGAAAATGTTTCACGCTTTATTGATTGATTGATTGATTGATTGGATTTGTATGCTGCCCCTCTCCGGAGACTCGGGGTGGCTAACAGCAATAATAAGACAGCATATAATAATAATCCAATACTAAAAACAATTCAAAACCCATTATAATAAAAACCAAACAGACATACCATGCATAAAATTGTGAAGGCCTAGGGGGAAAGAGTATCTCAATTCCCCCATGCCTGGCGGCAGAGGTGGGTTTTAAGCAGCTTACGAAAGGCAAGGAGGGTGGGGACAATTCTAATCTCTGGGGGGAGTTGGTTCCAGAGGGCCAGGGCCGCCACAGAGAAGGCTCTTCCCCTGGGTCCCACCAAGCGGCATTGTTTAGTTGACGGGGCCCGGAGAAGACCCACTCTGTGGGACCTAACTGGTCGCTGGGATTCGTGCAGCAGAAGGCGGTCCTGGAGATAATCTGGTCCGGTGCCATGAAGGGCTTTATAGGTCATAACCAACACTTTGAATTGTGACCGGAAACTGATTGGCAACCAATGCAGACTGCGGAGTGTTGGTGTAACATGGGCATATTTGGAAAAGCCCATGACTGCTCTCGCAGCTGCATTCTGCACGATCTGGAGTTTCCGAACACTTTTCAAAGTTAACCCCATGTAGAGAGCATTACAGTAGTCGAACCTCGAGGTGATGAGGGCATGAGTGACTGTGAGCAGTGACTCCCGGTCCAAATAGGTCCAAATTTATATGTGAATGCAGCAAAATTGCACCAACTGATTACAAAGCTAGACACGACCAAGTGGCTAAATTAATCCAATGGACATTATGTAAAAAATATGACTTACCTGTACCCAAAAACTCACGGAAACAGGAAGTGGAAAAGGATATCGAAAATGAGACGGTTAAGATCTTGTGGGACTTTTGAATACAGAGAGATTGTCATTTGGAACACAACACACCAGATATCACAGTTGTCGAGGGCCGAAGAGTACAGTTTATTGTTATCACTGTACCAGGAAATTGATAGCACTGTACCGGGCTACAAAAATGGTGTAAGGTCTTAAGCATAAAACTTATCAGGAAAGACTTAATGAACTCAATCTGTATAGTCTGGAGCAGTGATTTTCAACCTTTTTTGAGCTGCGGCACATTTTTTACATATACAAAATCATGGGGCACATTGAGCAGGGGGGAGTGGGGGGCGCTAAAAAAGTTTGAACAAAAAATTATCTCTTTCTCTCTCTCTTCCTCCCTTTCGCTCTATTTCTCTCCCTATTTATCTTTCCCTTCCTTCCTCTCTCTCCATCCCTCTTTCTCCCTTCCTTCCTTCCTCTTTTTTGCTCTTTCTATCTCTCCCTCCTTCCCTGCCTTTCTTTCTCTCTCTTTCTTTCTCTCTCTCTTCCCTTTCGCTCTATTTCTCTCCCTCTTTCTCTTTCCCTTCCTTCCTCTCTCCATCCCTTCCTCTTTTTTGCTTTCTATCTCTCCCTCCTTCCCTGCCTTTCTTTCTCTCTCTCTTGCTTTCTTTCTCTCTCTTCCTCCCTTTCGCTCTATTTCTCTCCCTTTCTTTCCCTTCCTTCCTCTCTCTCTCCATCCCTCTTTCTTTCTCTCTTCCTTCCTTCCTTTTTTGCTCTCTCTCCCTCCTTCCCTGCCTTTCTTTCTCTCTCTCTCTCTCTTTCTCTCTCTCTCTTGCTTTCTCTTGCTGAGCTTCGCGGCACACCTGACCATGTCTTGTGGCACACTAGTGTGCCACGGCACACTGGTTGAAAAACACTGGTCTGGAGGACAGAAGGAAAAGGGGGGACATGATCGAAATATTTAAATATGTTAAAAGGTTAAATAAAATTCAGGAGGGAAGTGTTTTTAATAGGGAAGTGAAAACAAGAACAAGGGGGCACAATCTGAGATTAGTTGTGGGGTGAGATTAGAAGTAAGAAAATATTATTTTACTGAAAGAGTAGTAGATGCTTGGAACAAACTTCCAGCAGACGTGGTTGGTAAATCCACAGTAACTGAATTTAAACATGCCTGGGATAAACATATATCCATCCTAAGATAAAATACAGGAAATAATATAAGGGGGAGTACAAGTGCACTAGAGTGCCTTCCGTTTACTACCTTATTGCTCTCCTATATCTCCTATACCTTTCTTCTATTCCTATATCTCTTCTTCTATTCTTTCATTGATATATATTACTATGAGTATCTCCTCTATAACCTTCACCATGTATTTTACTATGTGTGTGTGTGTGTGTGTGTGTGTGTGTGTGTGTATATATGTAGATTGTTCTGAGTTCGGGTTTTGCCCTGTGTAATATCTTGCATGTCTATGCGACGTTTCGGTGAAATCACATTCACCATCATCAGGCTGAAGTTCCAAGCTTCGTGTTGTTGTAAAATGGATACACACACACACACACATATGTATCAAATGTTTTTAGCTGAAATTTTAAAATTAAGGGAGACTAGGATAGCACCATTTCGGCCTTGTTCTGGCCTCATCAGCTAGCCACACCCTTCCTTACTGGGATTTGATCTGGCAGCCTCTGCCTTGTAAGGCAGAGAGTTAGCAGTTGAGCCACCAGACCTTGATCCCTCCAGCTCTGTACCAGGGAGGGGCTATATGTTTTTTTTATGTCGGATCACCCTGGTATATTGAAGGAACGTCACAGCTCCTTTTTGCCTCTAGGCCCAACCCAGGACCATTTCAAGGCAGTTAATTTATTCATAGCCGACAACTATATTCTGTATGTATCAAATGTTTTCAGCTGGAATTTTAAAATTAAGGGAGACTAGGATGGTCCCATTTCGGCCTTGTTCTGGCCTCATCAGCTAGCCACACCCTTCCTTACTGGGATTCGATCTGGCAGCCTCTGCCTTGTAAGGCAGAGAATTAGCCTTCATTGTGTATTCGACTAAATAAATAAATAAATAAATAAATAAATAAATGAATGAATGAATGAATGAATGAATGAATGAATGAATGAATGAATGAATGAACGAACGAACGAACGAACGAACGAACGAACGAACGAACGAACGAACAAACAAACAAACAAACAAACAAACAAACAAATAAAAGTAGATGAACCATGAGGTCTTTTACTGCTGTCAATCTTCTATGTTTCTAATGTTTCTAGGAAATGCCAAAGTCGAAGAAAAAGAACTAGAAAAAATTACAAAATATCGTGACCTGGCCATTGAAACTACACAACTATGGATGAAACATGTAACAGTGATGCCCATTGTCATCGGGGCTCTTGGTATCATGTCCAAGAATTTCACAAAACACTGCAAGAAATTGCAGCTTCCTGCAATAACACCAGTGGAACTGCAAAAAACTGTGCTACCTGGAACATCATATATTTTAAGAAGATACTTGGTTGATACCTAGGATGCTGGCAGCAACCCATATCAACCATTAGCACCAGTCAGTGGTGTCTCTGACACATTTTTAAATGTTCAGTTGACTGAGTTTCATGTTTAATGAATAAAAGAGAATAATTAAGTTCACCCATGTAAAGTAAAAGCTTTGAACTTTTGGAAAGAACTGCGGGAAAACCCAGTGGAATACAACAAAACTTCCTTCTGGATCAAAGATATTCAAAAACAAACAACACGAAACAAAATGGAAAATATTATAACAAGTGACATGAGTGTAAAACAATGAAAGGACAACTGACCTGGATGAATTTGCATGGATACTAATTAAAACACTTGACTAGCCTCCATCATCACATGGCCACTCAATTTGATAAAATGCTTCAAATTACAACAATCGAAGAATGGTTAACCATTCTTCAATTGTTCAAAGCCTCTAGAGCTGTTAACCTGATCCTATGCAGCTTCTGCTCAGGCAATCTCACACTACTCACAAGAGCCTACAAAACTTTTGCCAGACCCATCCTAGACTACTGCTCATCTGTCTGGAACCAATATCACATCTCAGACATCAACACCCTTGAAAATGTCCAAAGATATTTCACCAGAAGAGCCCTTCACTCCTCCACTCGAAACAGAATACCCTACAAAAATAGACTAACAATCCTGGGTCTAGAAAGCTTAGAACTACAGCGCCTAAAACACGATTTAAGTATTACCCACAAGATCATATGCTGCAACGTCCTCCCGGTCAATGACTACTTCAGCTTCAACCGCAATAACACAAGAGCATGCAACAGATTCAAACTTAATATTAACCGCTCCAAACTTGACTGTAAAAAGTATGACTTTAACAATCGAGTTGTCGAAGCGTGGAATTCATTACCGGACTCAATAGTATCAACCCCTAACCCCCAACATTTCTCCCTTAGACTATCCACAATTGACCTCTCCAAGTTCCTAAGAGGTCAGTAAGGGGCTTACATAAGTGCACTGGTGTGCCTTTCGTCCCCTGTCCAATTGTCTTTCCTTTATCTCATATATCATATATATTTTCTTCCATTCATATATCTTCTCCTCTATTTTTATATATTTTCTTTATATATATTACTACATATCTATTCTCTTCCATATGTATTGTGTATTGGACAAATGAATGAATAAAATAAATAAAAAATAACCCAGCAACTATCGCCTAATTACTTGTCCGCCAACAACTTTCAAACTTTTTTAAAGAATACTGGCAAATTCAGTATTCAGTCATCTGATGGAAAACCATTTGTATCCAGTAGAACAAAAAGGAAATTATAAAAAAATCAAGAGGAACAGAAGATCAGCTGCTCATTGACAAAATGATACTAAAAAAATGCAAAAGAAAAATGGATTTAAATATGGTGTGGATTGATTACAAGTGCAGTTGACTGAGTTTCATGTTTAATGAATACAAGAGATGATGATAATAATAATAATAATAATAATAATAATAATAATAATAATAATAATAATAATAAAACAATCGATCACATACTCAGCTGCTGCAAAAAGATCACACAGACTGACTACAAGCATAGACATGATGCTGTGGCACAGATGATCCGCTGGAACTTGTGCTGGAACTACCATTTACCAGTGGCAAAGAACTGGTGGGATCATAAGCCCGAAAAAGTGGTTGAAAATGAGCAATCAAACCTACTATGGGACTTCCGACTGACTGAATTCTGAAGCATAACACATCAGACATTGTGATCGTGGAGAAAAAGAAAGTATGGATCATCGACATTGCAATCCCAGGAGACAGCAGAATTGAGGAGAAGCAGCTAGAGAAATTAGTGAAATACGAAGATCTAAAAATCAAGCTGCAACGACTCTGGCATAAGCCCGTGAAAGTGGTCCCAGTGGTACTTGGCATGCTGGGCGCAGTACCAAAGGACCTCAGCGGATATTTGAAAACCATCGGAATTGACATAATCTCCATCTGTCAATTGCAAAAGGCTGCTTTACTGGGATCGGCAAACATAATTCGCCGCTACATCACGCAGTCCTAGGTGCTTGGGAAGCGCCCGACTGGGGATGAAATACGTAATCCAGAATAGTGATCTCGTTTGCTGTGTTGTACTGACATAGTAATAATAATAATAATAATAATAATAATAATAATAATAATAATAATAATAATAATAATAATAATAATAATAAAAATAATTCTTCTTCTTCATCATCATCATCAGTAGCAGCAGCACCAGCAAATCTGCCACAAATTTCTCTACTTATGCTTCAAGTTGGGAAGAAATTTATCTCTCTAGGCACCAGCCGAAACAGAATTCATAGCCCCTTCAATTGTGTGACATAGTTTATAAACAATTTAAAAATACCCCGGGGAAAAACTTGTATGAAAAATGCATACATTCGTGGAAAAGAAGGAAGATAAATGCTTTCTACCAGTGTTTGCAAAAACTGTAAATATTAAGTGATACGACACTCTATGTGTCTGCAAGTAAAAAGCTTGCCAGCCAAATATGTTTGTGCAAGCAGATTATTTCCAAATACTGTGGATGTGCAAACTTTTTTTACATTTTTTTAAAAAAGGATTTAACGTCTGATGAAATGAAATAGACACATTCACAAAAATGAGGAACTGGGGAGAAACAATAATAGTATCTTTGTGAAAGTGAGGAACTGTGGAAAAAAGGCTCAAAATTGACAGATTTATCAGAGTAGAAAGCCAATATGGAAAAAAGTGAAAAATAGTTGCCCCAAAGGAGCTTTTTCAAGAGGCAACTAGACTTTCTGGTTTTTCTTTGAAGACATTTTCCTTCTCATCCCAGAAGCTTCTTCTGCTCTGAGTGAATGGTGGGGAATAGTGCAAATGGGTGCGCAGCCTTCTTGGAAATGCTCACTCATTTGCACCACTTAGGTGACCCTGAGGACACAGATGAATCTCCAAATGGCCTCAACGACTCTCTGAAAGGATGCAAATGACCATCTGTCTGTAAGAGGTACAAAATCCTTCCATTCCCCACCATCCAATCAGTTAGCAGTTAGCTGAAGTAGCTTGCAGTGCTGCACTTTATTTGTTTATCTGTTTATCTGTTTATCTGTTTATCTGTCTATCTATCTATCTATCTATCTATCTATCTATCTATCTATCTATCTATCTATCTATCTATCTACCTACCTATCATCTATCTATCTATCTATCTATCTATCTATCTATCTATCTATCTATCTATCTATCTATACAAATATCTATCATCTATCTATCTATCTATTTATCTATCATCTATCTATCTATCTATCTATCTATCTATCCATCTATACAAATATCTATCATCTATCTATCTATCTATCTATCTATCTATCTATCTATCTATCTACCTATCTACCCACCTACCTACCTACCTACCTATCTAT
The DNA here is from genome assembly GCF_031021105.1 of Erythrolamprus reginae. Lineage (NCBI taxonomy): Eukaryota > Metazoa > Chordata > Lepidosauria > Squamata > Dipsadidae > Erythrolamprus > Erythrolamprus reginae. Next base: position 5,114,350 of record NC_091952.1, on the reverse strand, counting down.
TATCTACTATCTATCTATCTATCTATCTATCTATCTATCTATCTATCTATCTCTATACAAATATCTATCTATCTATCTATCTATCTATCTATCTATCTATCTATCTATCTATCTATCTATATCTACCTACCTACCTACCTACCTATCTATCATCTATCTATCCATCTATCCAAATATCTATCTATCTATCTATCTATCTATCTATCTATCTATCTATCTATCTATCTATCTATCTATCTATCTATCTATCTATCTATCTATCTAAGTATAGTATTATAGTACATATTAACATAACATAACTAGAATGTAGTAATAGAAAGGATAATAAGACAGTAGGACAGGGACATTTGGCACATAAGTCTGTTCCTCATTTGATTTGTCTTGAGCTCCCAAATCCTTCCTTCCTCCCTCCCTCCTTCCTTCCTTCCTCTGTCTCTCTCCCTCCTTCCTTCCCTCCCTCCCTCTCTCCCTGCCTTTATTATTTTTTCAAAACTAACTCAAGTGACTATATTCATTCCTCCTCTTAGATTCCAATAACCCCACCTGGCCTCAAATCACCCTACTGGCTTTCCTGCCTAAGCCATGTCTAGAACTCGCCGTCTCCTGGTGATTATCCCAGCCTGCTTTCCCTCCTAAGGTGGGCTCTAGAACTCACCATCTCCTTATGTTTGGCCCAATGTCACTCAGTTGACTTTCACAGATAAGACAGGGCTAGAACTCACCGTCTCCTGGTGATTGGCCCAAAGTCACCCAGCCAGCTTTGATGCCTATGGCGGCACTAGAACTCCAAGTGTCCTGCTGACTGGCCCAAATCATTCAACATAGAAGACTGATGGCAGAAAAAGACCTCACGGTCCATCTAATCTGCCCTTATACTATTTCTTGTATTTTATCTTAGGATGGATCTATGTTTATCCCAGGCATGTTTAAATTCAGTGACTGTGGATTTACCGACCACGTCTGCTGGGCGTTTGTTCCAAGCATCTACTACTCTCTCAGTAAAATAATATTTTCTCACACTACTTCACATCAATTCAACCAGCTTTCATTGCCTAAAACGGGACTAGAACTCACAGCCTCCTGGTTTCTACCTTGGTGCTTTAACCACTGGGCCAAACCAGCTCATTTTCCCCATTCCTCTGCGTTGTTTTCCCCTCTATTCAAATCTGCAAATCTCTCCCCACCCCTCCGATGCTTGTTTAAAACCCTCTTAGATGATTAATCCATGACAAAGAGCTCGGCCCAACAAGCTCTGCAATGTAATCACCTTTTATTTTATATTTTTTTATTAATCACACCCCTGCGGCTGGATGGCGTCTTTTATCTTTAAGTTATGGGATGAGAGTACTAATTTCCATGGGTTTTGCATACATTTATTCGTGCATTAAACCCGTGGTTTTTTGTGTTTTTTTCAATGCTTGCTCGCACAAAGCCGGTCTGGAATTATTGCTTGGAGATTTGGACTCTGAGATTCTGCCTCTCTTATTTAGAGGAATTCCAGAGGGTTTCGGCCATCACAGTTTGTCAATTAATATTCTGAGTCCTTTTTCTTCTTTCTTTTCTTCTTTCTTAACTCTTTTTTTGTCCTCTCTTTTTTGTATGTTGAATTGGCTTAAGCATACAGAGGAAGACAATTATGTAATTGTCTTTGGAGAGGGGCGGCATACAAATCTAATAAATAATAATATAATAATAATAATAACTAAATAAGAATAAGCTAATTTTTTTAAAAAATATTGAATTCTTTGAAACAAATAACAAACAAACACATACAAAAATAGACACATCATACAATACATACAAATCGTTTATGGAAACTGCATTTTGAATTAATGTTGTTTTTACAGTTGCCTTTTCTACATTGTCCTCTTTTATTTCGTTTGGTGTTTTCATTCCTGTTTTTTTCTCTATCCAATTGTATAATTTTCCCCATATAATATAATAGTCATTTCCCTGTTTATTTTGCAATTCCATTGTCATTTTGCTCATTTTTGCACATTCTAGTATTTTTCTGATTACCATTTGTTCTGTTGGAATATTTTCTTTTATTCAATTTTGTGCAAAGAATAAACTATTGTAAATACATCTAGCTGATATAAAGTTTACATTAGAGGAAGAATGATGAATTGATGAAATGTATGCCTTTAAACTACAACTAATGCTTAATATGTCTGTCAATTGAATATCCACTATTTGTTCGACTGTGTTATTTTAAATGTTCATAGAAACATAGAATATTGACAGCAGAAAAATACCTCCTGGTCCATCTAGTCTGCCCTTACATTATTTCCTGTATTGTATCTTAGGATGGATCTATGTTTATCCCAGGCATGTTTAAATTCAATTACTATGGATTTACCAACCACGTCTGCTGGAAGTTTGTTCCAACCATCTACTACACTTTCAGTAAAATAATATTTTCTCACGTTGCTTCTGATCTTTCCCCCAGCTAACCTCAGATTGGGCCCCCTTGTTCTTGGGTTCACTTCCCTATTAAAAACACTTCCCTCCTGAACCTTATTTAACTCTTTCATATCTTTAAATGTTTCGATCATGTCCCCTCCCTTTCCCTTCTGTTCTCCAGACTAGACAGATTGAGTTCATTCATTCTTTCCTGATAAGGTTAAGTTTATCCTGTTCAATAAAGTCTTTTAAAATTTTAAAATAAATAATAATATTCTGAGCGATTTTATTTTATTTTTTTTGGCTTTCTGGCACAATTATTAGACTCACAGTCTAAAACAATGGTTCTCCACCTGGGGGTCGGGACCCATTTGGGGGTCGAACGACCGTTTAACAGGGGTCACCTAAGACCAGGGGAAAAGAAAAAATTCCCACGGTGTTAGGAGCTAAAGCTTCTATTCTGGCGCCTTGGAGTGTTGGTTATGACCTATAAAGCCCTTCATGCCTGGGTCAGATTATCTCCGGGACCGCCTTCTGCTGCACGAATCCCAGCGACCATTTAGGGCCCACAGAGTTGGCCTTCTCTGGGTCCCGTCAATTAAACAATGCTGTTTGGCGGGACCCAGGGGAAGAGCCTTCTCTGTGGTGGCCCCGGCCCTCTGGAACCAACTCCCGCCAGAGATTAGAATAGCCCCCACCCTCCTTGCCTTTCGTAAGCTCCTCAAAACCCACCTCTGCCGTCAGGCATGGGGGAACTGAGATATTCTTTCCCCCTAGGCTTCTACAATTTATGCATGGTATGTTTGTATGTATGATTGGTTTTATAACAAGGGTTTTTAGCTGTTTTAGTATTGGATTGTTACATTCTGTTTTTATTACTGTTGTTAGCCGCCCCGAGTCCACGGAGAGGGGTGGCATACAAATCCAATAAATAAATAAATAATAAACATATTTTTACAACCCGACCAATGAGGCATTTACAGTGGGGATTTATTTATTTATTTATTAGATTTGTATGCCGCCCCTCTCTGAAGACTCCCTCTGATGTCCCTCTGACCTTCCTGCCAATCAGCTTAAAGCTCTGTTGGGAGAATTGGCACTAGACTTATGGTTGGGGGTCACAACAATATGAGGAACTGTATTAAGGAGTCGCGGCATTAGAAAGGTTGAGAACCACTGGTCTAAAACTAGACATATCTCAAAGAGAATAGAACAGTAGCCCCTGCCAATATTTCTTAAGATATATCTTGTTGTGTCGGCTGCACGCGTATTTCTTTCTTTTTTCCTTGTTTTAAATTGCAACACACATCACAAGTTCCTGACAAATATTTATTTTGATGTCGAGCTGCCTTCTGGTGAAGTGGGGAGTTGTGCAGGAGCAGTAGGATGGTTTATAAAATTCAAACCGAGATGCCGTAAGGTGCGTCGCCAAGCCACAAGAGAGAAGATGTCTTTAAGCTGGCATCCATCATCCGCCCCCAAGCTGCGTTTTCGCTCTTTAAAAAACATGCACAAATGCCTCTTAGGTGTTTAGGGACTGCTTTAAAAAGAAAAGTGAATCGTCTATTTTTGTTTTTGGAAGGAGGGAGGGAGGCAGGGCGGGAACGCTGAAACGGCAGGTAGCTCAGAATAAGAGATGTCGAAAGGAGACAGCTGTGGATTGGATAGGAGGCAGAGATCAAATTTTGAACATCTGCCTCGCAGGGAGAAATCTAGCCCAGCAGACAAAATAGAATAGAATAGAATAGAATTTTATTGGCCAAGTGTGATTGGACACACAAGGAATTTGTCTTTGGTGCAGGTGCTCTCAACGTACATAAAAGAAAAAGATACATTTGTCAAGAATCATGTGGTACAACACTTAATGATTGTCATAGAGGTCAAATAAGCAATAAAGAAACAATCAATATTAATAAAAATCTTAGGATACAAGCAACAAGTGATAGTCATACAGTCCTAAGTGGGAAGAAAAGGATGATAGGAATTATGAGAAAAACTAGTAGAATAGAAGCGCAGATTTAGTAAAAAGTCTGACAGTGTTGAGGGAATTATTTGTTTAGTAGAGTGATGGTGTTCGGGGGGAAAACTGTTCTTTCTTTCATGCTTAATGTGGGACTAGAACTTAATAACTATCGCCCAGTCTCCAACCTTCCCTTTATGGGGAAGGTTGTTGAGAAGGTGGTGGCACTCCAGCTCCAACGGTCCTTGGAAGAAGCCGATTATCTAGGTCCCCAGCAGTCGGGTTTCAGACCCGGTTACAGCACGGAAACTGCTTTGGTCGCGTTGATGGATGATCTCTGGCGGGCCCGGGACAGGGGTTTATCCTCTGTCCTGGTGCTCCTTGACCTCTCAGCGGCTTTTGATACCATCGACCATGGTATCCTTCTGCACCGGCTGGAGGGGTTGGGAGTGGGGGGCACTGTTCTTCAGTGGTTCTCCTACTACCTCTCCGGCCGGTCGCAGTCGGTATTAGTGGGAGGTCAGAGGTCGACTCGGAGGTCTCTCCCTTGTGGGGTGCCTCAGGGGTCGGTCCTCTCCCCCCTGCTATTTAACATCTACATGAAACCGCTGGGTGAGATTATCCGAGGGCATGGGGTGAGGTATCATCAGTATGCTGATGATACCCAGCTTTACATCTCCACTCCATGTCCAGTCAACGAAGCAGTGGAAGTGATGTGCCGGTGTCTGGAGGCTGTTGGGGCCCGGATGGGTGTCAACAGACTCAAACTCAACCCGGATAAGACGGAGTGGCTGTGGGTCCTGCCTCCCAAGGACAATTCCATCTGTCCGTCCATCACCCTGGGGGGGGAAACTATTGACCCCCTCGGAGAGGGTCCGCAACTTGGGCGTCCTCCTCGATCCACAGCTCACATTAGAAAACCACCTTTCAGCTGTGGCGAGGGGGCGTTTGCCCAGGTTCGCCTGGTGCACCAGTTGCGGCCCTATCTGGACCGGGACTCATTGCTCACAGTCACTCATGCCCTCATCACCTCGAGGTTCGACTACTGTAATGCTGTCTACATGGGGCTACCTTTGAAAAGTGTTCGGAAACTTCAGATCGTGCAGAACGCAGCTGCGAGAGCAGTCATGGGCTTACCTAGGTATGCCCATGTTTCGCCAACACTCTGCAGTCTGCACTGGTTGCCGATCAATTTCTGGTCACAATTCAAAGTGTTGGTTATGACCTTTAAAGCCCTTCATGGCATTGGACCAGAATACCTCCGAGACCGCCTCCTGCCACACGAATCCCAGCGACCGATTAGGTCCCACAGAGTGGGCCTTCTCCGGGTCCCGTCAACTAAACAATGTCGGTTGGCGGGCCCCAGGGGAAGAGCCTTCTCTGTGGCGGCCCCGACTCTCTGGAACCAACTCCCCCCAGAGATTAGAACTGCCCCTACTCTCCCTGCCTTCCATAAAGTTCTTAAAACCCACCTTTGCCGTCAGGCATGGGGGAACTGAAACATCTCCCCTGGGCATATACAATTTATGTTTTGGTATGTTTGTGTGTGTGCTTGTTAGTATATTGGGGTTCTTTTTTAAAAAAAATTTAAATATTTAAATTTATTTGAATCTATTTGGATTTGTACGATTTGTTTATGCTTTGTTGTGAGCCGCCCCGAGTTCGCGGAGAGGGGCGGCATACAAATCTAAATAATAAATAAATAAATAAATAAATAAATAAATAAATAAATAAATAAATAAATAAATAAATAAATAAATAAATAAATAAATAAATAAATAAATAAATAAACAAACAAACAAACAAACAAACAAACAAACAAACAAACAAACAAACAAACAAACAAACAAACAAACAAACAAACAAACAAACAAACAAACTCACCGTCTCCTGGTGATTGACCCAAAGTCACCCAGTTGGCTTTTATGCTTAATGTGGGACTAGAACTCACCGTCTCCTGGTGATTGACCCAAAGTATCTCAGTTGGCTTTCAGGCATAATGTGGGACTAGAACTCACCGTCTCCTGGTGATTGACCCAAAGTATCTCAATTAGCTTTCATGCTTAATGTGGGACTAGAACTCATGGTCTCCTGGTGATTGACCCAAAGTCACCCAGTTAGCTTTTATGCTTAATGTGGGACTAGAACTCATGGTCTCCTGGTGATTGACCCAAAGTCACCCAGTTGGATTTCATGCATAATGTGGGACTACAACTCACCGTCTCCTGGTGATTGACCCAAAGTATCTCAGTTGGCTTTCATGCTTAATGTGGGACTAGAACTCACCGTCTCCTGATGATTGACCCAAAGTCACCCAGTTGGCTTTTATGCTTAATGTGGGACTAGAACTCACCGTCTCCTGGTGATTGACCCAAAGTATCTCAGTTGGCTTTCATGCTTAATGTGGGACTAGAACTCACCGTCTCCTGATGATTGACCCAAAGTCACCCAGTTGGCTTTTATGCTTAATGTGGGACTAGAACTCACCGTCTCCTGGTGATTGACCCAAAGTCACCCAGTTGGCTTTCATGCTTAATGTGGGACTAGAACTCACCGTCTCCTGGTGATTGGCCCAAAGTCACCTAGCTTGGTTTCATACCTAATGTGGGACTAGAGCATAATCTCTTGGTGATTGGCCCAAAACCATCCCCCAAGCTTCTATGCCTAAAGGAGAGACTAGAATTCACAGTCTCCTGGTGATTGTTCTGATTTCCTGGTGAGATGGACCATAAATAAATATAATAAACAAACAAGCAAGCAAGCTAACTATCTATCTATCTATCTATCTATCTATCTATCTATCTATCTATCTATCTATCTATCTATCTATCTATCTATCTATCTATCTATCTAACTAACTAACTAACTAACTAACTAACTATCTAACTATCTAACTATCTATCTATCTATCTATCTATCTATCTATCTATCTATCTATCTATCTATCTATCTATCTATCTATCTATCTATCTATCTACATAGAAACATAGAAACATAGAAACATAGAAACATAGAAACATAGAAACATAGAAACATAGAAACATAGAAACATAGAAACATAGAAACATAGAAACATAGAAACATAGAAACATAGAAACATAGAAACATAGAAACATAGAAACATAGAAACATAGAAACATAGAAACATAGAAACATAGAAACATAGAAACATAGAAACATAGAAACATAGAAGTCTGACGGCAGAAAAAGACCTCCTGGTCCATCTAGTCTGCCCTTATACTATTTTCTGTATTTTATCTTAGGATGGATATATGTTTATCCCAGGCATGTTTAAATTCAGTTACTGTGGATTTATCTACCACGTCTGCTGGAAGTTTGTTCCAAGGATCTACTACTCTTTCAGTAAAATAATATTTTCTCATGTTGCTTTTGATCTTTCCCCCAACTAACTTCATATTGTGTCCCCTTGTCCTTGTGTTAACTTTCCTATTAAAAACACTTCCCTCATGGACCTTATTTAACCCTTTAATATATTTAAATGTTTCGATCATGTCCCCCCTTTTCCTTCTGTCCTCCAGACTATACAGATTGAGTTCATTAAGTCTTTCCTGATACGTTTTATGCTTAAGACTTTCCACCATTTTTGTAGCCCGTCTTTGGACCCGTTCAATTTTGTCAATATCTTTTTGTAGGTGAGGTCTCCAGAACTGAACACAGTATTCCAAATGTGGTCTCACCAGCATTCTATATAGCGAGATCATAATCTCCCTCTTCCTGCTTGTTATACCTCTAGCTATGCAGCCAAGCATCCTACTTGCTTTCCCTACCGCCTGACTTCACTGTTCACCCATTTTGAGACTGTCAGAAATCACTACCCCTAAATCCTTTTCTTCTGAAGTATTTGCTAACACAGAACTGCCAATACAATACTCAGATTGAGGATTCCTTTTCCCCAAGTGCATTATTTTACATTTGGAAACATTAAACTGCAGTTTCCATTGCTTTGACCATTTATCTAGTAAAGCTAAATCATTTACCATATTATAGACGCCTCCAGGAATATCAACCCTATTGCACACTTTAGAGTCATCGGCAAATGGGCAAACCTTCCCTACCAAACCTTCCCCTATGTCAGTCACAAACATATTAAAAAGAATATGACCCAGAAATAGGACCCATCTATCTATCTATCTATCTATCTATCTATCTATCTATCTATCTATCTATCTATCTATCTATCTATCTATCTATCATCTATCTATCTATCTATCTATCTATCTATCTATCTATCTATCTATCTATCTATCTATCTATCTAACTAAGTAAATGAAATAAGGCAGATTCGCTCACATGGTAGGGGTTGCCAGTTTGACTTTTGGGTACCACTCCCTTAGCCACACGCCTGCCCTGGGAGCTCCCTTCCTTAGCTGGTCCTCTATCGCTGCACATCTTTTTAAAGCCTCCAAACAACAACAGCAGCAACAGCAGCAGAGCAACAACAACAACAGAGTTGGAAGGGACCTTGGAGGTCTTCTAGTCCAACCCCCTACTTAAGCAGGAAACCCTACACCACTTCAAACAAATGGTTATCCAATATCTTCTTGGAAACTTCTAATGTTGGAATATTCACAACTTCTGGAGGCAAGCTGTTCCACTGGTTTATTGTTCTAAATTATGCATCATTTTGGGGGATTACAAAAGATCCCCAGCTTCCTTATCCGGAGACGTCTGGCCGTGTGCGAGGTGATGAATTATTAACACAAAAGAGAGACCATAATTGTGATTCACACCAGCAATTGGACTTTTTTTGGGGGGGGGGGGAGGGATCCACGCATACAAGAAGCTGGCACACTTCCACTAATGCCTCCATCTGGTTTCGGGCCATTAGGCTCTCATTAAGGAACGGAAATCCTGTTTATTTATGGTGTTTGGAAGCTGACACATTTCCCCTTTGAACAATACTTGTGGGTCAGCGTTTGTTTTCTCTCTTTGCCAAGAAATAGTGAAGACGTGTCTGGTGTCTTTTTAAAAAAAGAAAAATAAATATTCATATCTTGTCTTTCTTATTTTTAGAAACAAGTCGAGGAGTAACTACCGTAATACTTATTTGTACCCTATGACTTCATGATTCTCGACAAACTTATCTTTTCTTTTATGTACACTGAGAGCATATGCACCCTTCTGTGTCCAATCTCACCTGGCAAATAAAGAATTCTCCATTCTCCATTCTCCATATTCCATTCAATTCCATTTCTTATTTTCTATTCTATTCTATTCTATCCCTTATTTTCTATTCTGTTCTGTTTGTTCTGTTCTGTTCCATTCAGTTCCATTCCATTCTCCATTCTCCATATTCCATTCCATTCCATTCCTTATTTTCTATTTTATTCTATTCTATTCTATCCCTTATTTTCTATTCTATTCTGTTCTATTCTGTTCTGTTTGTTCTGTTCTGTTCCATTCAGTTCCATTCCATTCTCCATTCTCCATATTCCATTCCATTCCATTCCATTCCTTATTTTCTATTCTATTCTATTCTATTCTATCCCTTAGTTTCTATTGTATTCGGATCTATTCTGTTCTATTCTGTTCTGTTTGTTCTGTTCTGTTCTGTTCCGTTCCGTTCCATTCTCCATTCTCCATATTCCATTCCATTCCTTATTTTCTATTCTATTCTATTCTATTCTATTCCTATTCCTATTTCTATTCTTCTACCTTGTCCTAGTTTCTTACAACTCTGGGAGATGGGTTGATCTAAGACAAGGTAATTGGCCATCAGATCAGGACAATAATCAGGAGACAGTGAGTTCTAGTTTTGCTTTAGGCATGAAAGCCAGCTGGGTGACTTTGGTCCAATCACTAGGAGACAGAGAGTTCTAGTTCTAGGCACTAGAACTCACTGTCTCCTGATGTTTGGCCCAAAGCCACCCAACTGACTTTCATGCCTAAGGAAGATCTAGAACTCACAGTCACCTGGTGATTGGCCCAAAGTCACCCAGCTGGCTTGCATGCCTGAAACAAAGCTAGAACTCACCAGCTCCTGGTTTTCAGCTCCTGGCATTTCAATTGCTAGACTTGCCCAAATCCTTTTTTCTTAAAGATGGGAATTTCTAAGCTTCTGTTTTGTAAACCAGATGTATGTGATTGTGCCAAACCCGTGGTTTGCAGATCAGATGTTATTGCTTGGTGTATTGTGGGAGCTTAGCCCCCATGGTGTGTAAATTATACTGTGTGACAGTATTTTGGGTACAACCGTGTTTAAGGTTTGTAAGCAACAGTTTTATGACCTGTGGAGTTTTCGAAACCCAGCTCTTTCAGTTTAGAAAAATAAAACAAAATTAAATATTTATTTCATTAGTGAAAACAGCCAGAAATCATTTGTCTGAAATGGTCTAGGGTCTCCTTTGTGACAGGCAGTTGGATTATAAAACTCCCAAGATCCCCCCTAACTCTGTTTCTCTGAGTGGGGAGTTTTTCAATTCACTATTTTAATTTTAAATTTGGTGTTTTTCAATCTTGGCAAGGTGAAGATGTGTTCCAAGAATTCCCCAAACAGCATAACAGCTGTGTGTATTTGTGTGTGTGTGTGTGTGCGTGTGTGTGTGTGTGTGAGAGAGAGAGAGAGAGAGAGAAATGAAATGAAATGAAATGAAATGAAAATGATACATGAATGGGAGCAAGAGCAGAGGAGAGATTATTTATTTCTCAGACTTTTTTGCACAGCATTGTTTTTAAACATCGTCATTGGTCACTAAAGTCATGTGGACTCAACTCCCAGAATTCCCGGACTAGCAAGAGGGGGGGGCAGAGTGTGAGAGAGAGAGAAAGAGGGAGAGAGAAAAGAGGAGGGGACTAGAGGGGAGGAGAGAAGAGAAGGGAAACAGCATAGCATAGCATAGCATAGCATAGCATAGCATAGCATAGCATAGAATAGAATAGAATAGAATAGAAAATATGGAATGGAATGCAATGCACTGGAATGGCATGTCATGGTGTAGCGTAGCTTAGCGTAGCATAGAATATTAGAAAATTAGAATAGAATAGAATCTTGGAATGAAGAAGAATAGAATAAAATGGAATGGAATGGAATGCAATAGGATGGGATAGAATAGAATAGAATTTTGGAATGAAGAAAAATAGAATAAAATGGAATGGAATGCAATAGGATGGGATAGAGTAGAGTAGAGTAGAGTAGAGTAGAATAGAATAGAATAGAATAGAATAGAAAAATGGAATGGAATGTAATAATAGAGAATAGAGAATAGAGAATAGAGAATAGAGAATAGAGAATAGAGAATAGAGAATAGAGAATAGAGAATAGAGAATAGAGAATAGAGAATAGAGAATAGAGAATAGAGAATAGAGAATAGAGAATAGAGAATAGAGAATAGAGAATAGAGAATAGAGAATAGAGAATAGAGAATAGAGAATAGAGAATAGAGAATAGAGAATAGAGAATAGAGAATAGAGAATAGAGAATAGAGAATAGAGAATAGAGAATAGAGAATAGAGAATAGAGAAGATAGAGAATAGAGAATAGAGAATAGAGAATAGAGAATAGAGAATAGAGAATAGAGAATAGAGAATAGAGAATAGAGAATAGAGAATAGAGAATAGAGAATAGAGAATAGAGAATAGGATGGGAAAGAAAAGAAAAGATGAAAGAGAAGGGAGGGGAGGGGAAGAGAAGGGAAGGGAAGAGAAGAGAAGAGAAGAGAAGGGGATTATTCATTTCTCAGATTTTTCTCCACCGCATCGGTTCTCATCATCGGCCACCAAAGTCACCTGTGGATTTCAACTCCCAGAATCCCCCAGCCAGCAAACAAATTCTGGGAGTTGGAATCCTTCCGTCTTAAAGTTGCCCAGTTACATCAGAAGCCCTGACCTAATTTCATCCATCCATGATCCTAATGGAACCGTTGGGCGACGCGCAAAAGAAGTTCACCCTGAAGTACATGATCCAATAAGCGTCGTTGTGCATATTAATCTGCGGCTAATCTTACTGTGACTTAGCCAGACGTGAAATGGGATGGCTTCCTTCGGAGCGCCCAGCTGCCTGAAAGCGACCGTCTTTCAGGCACAAGTCCCTCCCAGCCACTCTCTCCACATTTGGGGTAGGGTCCTGCTGGGCACAAGCTGGAGACCAATTTTCTCCTCTCCTCCCGTCCCCCTCCCAGGCACTTCCTGTTGTATGCGTCCCTCGTGGTGGGCCAAGACCCATCAATAGTCCTTTAATCTCCCAACGTTTTTATTCTGCGTTTCTCCACAGCAGGACCCTTAAGATGACAAACGAGGCTGCTCCGAGAGGAATGGAATGAGATGTTTGAAATAAACTACCAAAGAGGCTTCGCGGCGAACAGAGAGACCACAGGCAGTGAGCGGAGAGAGAGGAATATTATATTTAAAAAGAAAAAAAAAGAGGGAAGACCAGAATTGGCAATTAAACTCCAAAGGTTGTTTGAACGAATGCATATTCTATTCTGTTCTATTCTATTCTATTCCATTCCATTCTTCTTCATTCTGATATTCTATTCTATTCTATTCCATTCGTCTTCATTCCGATATTCTATTCTATTCTATTCCATTCCATTCCATTCTTCTTCATTCTGATATTCTATTCTATTCCATTCCATTCCATTCGTCTTCATTCTGATATTCTATTCTATTCTATTCCATTCTTCTTCATTCTGATATTCTATTCTATTCTATTCTATTCTATTCTAATTCTATTCCATTCCATTCTTCTTCATTCTGATATTCTATTCTATTCTATTCCATTCCATTCCATTCTTCTTCATTCCGATATTCTATTCTATTCCATTCCATTCTTCTTCATTCTGATATTCTATTCTATTCTATTTTCAGTTTATTTTTTCCTTTGTCTAATGTCACGCGAACCCATTAATGGTTTGGCGTAGCCAACGACGGAGCCGAGCCAAAGTCAAGGGACCAGTGCAAAATGTTATTTGGAGAAAGAAAAAAAATGACCTTTTTTCTCCCGGGAATAATAACTGACTACGAATATCCTGAGGTCGCCAGGGTCAGTGTGATGCAATTATTTCCATTTTCAAGTGTAATAAGTAGGATTTTCTGCTCTTGGGTTCACAAGCAGCACAAAACAAGACTGTTTGTTTGATGGAAATGGGTTGCTGCAATATAGATAAGACTGTTCTGTGGAGCCTCGGTGGCACAATGGTTAGAGTGCAGTGCTGCAGGCGACTTCTGCTGCTCACCGGCTGCCAGCAGTTTGGGAGATCGAATCTCAGTAGGCTCAGGGTTGACTCAGCCTTCCGTCCTTCCAAGGTCAGTAAAATGAGGACCCAGATTGTTGGGGGCAAGAGGCTGAACTCTCTGCAAAACTGCTTAGAGAGGGTTGTAATGCCCTGTGAAGCCCTATAGTCTCTCCTATATCTCCTATATCTTCTCTTCTATCTCTTCTATCTCTTATATTTTCTGCTATTCTCTCTCACTTAGCGATGAACATGTTGGTCTACGTGATTGCAGTCAACTACCTACAAAACACACATACCCATACATAGACACACAGAGACACACACACACACACACACACACACACACACAATTCCCTATTTCCACCAGGATTTTCTGCAGACACCGGCATTAACCAAGCGCTTGGATTTCAGCAAATTCGTAGTGGAGCCGAAACAGAGCATTTTGGTGGGGTGTCACCTGGGTCAAAGCAGACGCTAGAGAGAAATCCTTCGTTATCTGCCGTTGTGCAAAATTGAATGGGGGGAAGCAGCGGTTGGGAAAGGCTTCCTCGTCTCCTGGAGGGGTTTGGCCCTCTCCTTCTCTGTATTTCTGCTGTCAGGCCATGCGCTGCCGGCAGCTTAAAGGATTTGCCCTGCAATAAACAATAAATCTTTTGGAAGAAAGTGAGTAATAAGCTTGAAGCATTTTGCTGGCCTTGGGAGACTCTTCTTAAATTGAGTGGTTTCCACTGATTGGGCTGCATAGCTACCTGCCTGCCTGCGTGCCTGCTTTCTTTCTTTCTTTCTTTCTTTCTTTCTTTCTTTCTTCCTTCCTTCCTTCTTTCCTTCCTTCCTTCCTTCCTTCTTCCTTCCTTCCTTCTTCCTTCTCAGGTGGGTAAAATGAGGAGCCAGATTTTTGGAGACAAGAGGCTGATTCTGTAAACCGCTGAGAGAGGGCTGTAAAAGCACTGTCACGCGGTACATAACTCTAAGGGCTATTGCTCTTCGTTCCTTCGTTCCTTCCTTCCTGCCTGCCTGCCTTCCTCCCTCTCTCCTTCCCTCCATCCACCCCCTTCCTTTCCTTTTTCCCAGCTCTTCTTTCTTTCTTTCTTTCCTTCCTCTCTTCCTTCTTCCCTCCCTCCTTCCTCCCTCCCTGCCACCCTCCTGCCCTCCCTCCCTTTCTTCCTCCCTCCCTCTCTCCCCTTCCTTCCTTCCTTTCTTTCTTCTTTCCTTATTTTCTTCCTCCCATTCTCCCTCCCTTCCTTTTTTCTTCCTTTCTTCTATCCCCTCCTCCTATCTTCTTTTATTCTTCATCCCTCCTTCCCTCTCTCCCTCCTTTTCTTCCTTTTACCCTCTTTCGATCCCTTTCTCATCCTTCCTCCCTCCTTTTCTTTCTCTTTCTTTCTCTATTTCTATTCTATTTCTATTTATTAGATTTGTATGCCGCCCCTCTCCGAAGACTCGGGGCGGCTCACAACAGTAATTAAAAAAATATAGCAGTGAAACAAATCTAATATTAAAAAACATATAAAAGCCTATCATTATTTTTTTAAAAAACCAAACAGCACATTCATACCAAACATAAAACAAAGTATAAAAAAAGCCTGGGGGAAAGGTGTCTCCCCTCTCCCCTCCCCTCAACTCTCCCCTTCCTTCCTTCTTTCCTTCTTTCCTTCTTTCCTCCCTCCCTCCCTTCTCCCTCCCTTCTTTTTTCATTCCTTTCTTCCTTAGTCCCTCCTCCTTTGTTCTTTTTTCCTTCCTTCCTTCCTCCTTCCCCCTCTCCTGCCTTTTTTCCCTTTATCCTCCCTCCCTTTTCCATCCTTCCTTCCTCTCTTTATTCCCTTTATCCTCCCTTCCTTCTTCATTTTTCTCCTCCCTCCCTCCCTTTTTTCCTTCCTTTGTTCCTCCCTCCCCTTCCTTTCTTTTACTCTCCCTCCCTTCCTTTTTCATTCCTTTTTCCCTCCCTCCCACCTCCTTTCTTATTTTTCCTTCATTCATTCCTCCTTCCCTCTCTCCCTCCTTTTCTTCCCTTTACCCTCCCATCCTCCCTCCCTTTTCCATCCTTCCTCTCTTTATTCCCTTTATCCTCCTTCCCTCTCTCCTTCGTTTTCCCTCCCACTCTCCTTTGTTCCCTCCCTTCCCTTCCCTCCCTCCCTCCCTCCATTCTCTTCCAGCCAAGCTCACACAGCACCAAGGAGAGTTGAGCAAATATTTGCATCATGCCAAGAGGTTTCCCTGCAGTTGAACTTTCATTTGGCTTGCTTCCCAAACCTCTCCAATCCATCTAGGTTTCCCGGCTTCCCTTTAGCCTCCAAGCCCTGGGTTATCCTGCTGTCTCTCTTCCAAGCTTATCTAGTTTGCTTCGCAGCTTTAGGAGATCAGCCAAGGTCACGTCATATTTGGAACAGCCAGACCCTGGTTTAGACTGCAGCTTAGGAGAACTTCATTCTCACTTTACTATACTATTCTGTTCTCTTCTGTTCAATAAAAGGTTCCTTTTGAAACACCATGTTTCAAGAGTCTTTGCTTTCTTGAATAAGGGGGAGAGCCTGGATTTTACACTGTGTGGTTTCTTTGTATCATATATTATATGTGGGTACATGCATAATTTTGTATGCGTGTATGTGTGTGTGTGTGTGTGTGTGTGTTTGTATGTGTGTGTATATGTGTATTGAATTTATTGAATTGAATTTATTAGATTTGTATGTTGCCCCTCTCCGAAGACTCGGGGTAGCTCACAAAAAGACAGTAATACAATACAATACAAATCTAACGTTAAAATTTAAACTAAATTAAAATACGGGTATAAAAACCCCATTAACTACACAGTCATACACACTCGGTCCAGCTAATCAATATAGAGGTCAGAGAAAGGGGGGAGGTTAATCCCCCCATGCCTGATGGCAGAGATGGGTCTTTAGCATTTTGCGTAAGGTGAGGAGGGTAGTGGCAGTTCGAATCTCCGGGGGGAGTTGATTCCAGAGGGCCGGGGCTGCCACAGAAAAGGCTCTTCCCCAGGTCCCGCCAGATGACATTGTTTAGTCAATAGGACCCGGAGAAGGCCAACTCTGTGGGACCTAATCGGCCGCTGGGATTTGTGTATGTGTGTGTGCTTGTGTGTTTATATATTTATCTGTGTGTGTGTGTGTGTGTGTGTGTGTGTGACATATTTTGCTGAATTTGAAAATTAAGGGAGACTAGGATAGGTCTATTTCGGCCTTGTTCTGGCCTCATCAGCTAGCCATACCCTCACTGGGACGTGAACTTGCAGCCTTACAGAGGTCAGTAAGGGGCATCCATAAATGCACCAGAGTGCCTTCCGTCCCCTGTCCTAATGTCTCTCTCTTACTAATATCATGTATATGAATATTAGTATATCTTTGTATGCCACCAATACGTACATGACAAAACAAACAAATAAATAAATAAACAAAGTAGGCACAGGTAAATTAGGCAATAGGACAGTAGGACAGGAATGGCAGGCACAATGGTGCGCTTACGCATGCCTCTTACAGGCCTCCTAGAAACGGGGAGAGGTCAACTGGGGTTTTATTTTTTTAATCTTTAATTTGTACATCTCTGTGTGTCTGCTGGTTCCCTTAGTATCTTCTGCAAATCCAGTCTGTTGGTTTAATTGATGGCTCAGCATACAATGGAAAACAAGGGTTGATCCAATAATTACGCTAAATGTGTTGTGATGTATATATTCATGTGTGGAAACAGACGCACGCATTGTCTAACTTGCTGTTGTCACTACTCAGGATTGCTGGCTCTTTGCAAAGCCATAATTTCGGGCCTTGCAATTCAAATACTCTTTCTGAGTCATCAGATAGTCTGCCAACAGCCATCACGCAAATCAACGATATTTACACACAAATTCATTCAATCACAGCTCCAAGTAGAGTCTTAGCGCATATGCTCCCCAGGGTACATAAAAGAAAAGATACGTTTGTCAAGAATCATAAGGTACAAACACTTAATGATAGTCTGGAACAAATAAGCAATTGAATCATGTTAGGAATCAGTCAATTTAAATTGTAAGGATACAAGCCACAAATTTACAGTCAGACAGTCATTTGTGGGAGGAGATAGGAGATGGGAACAATGAGAAGATTAATAGTAATGAAGCCTTAGTAGATAGTTTGGCAATGATGAGGGAATTGTTTGTTTAGCAGAGTTCGAGGAAAAACTGTTCTTGTGTCAAGTTTGGTTGGTCGAGTGGTTGAAGCATGGAACTCACTACCAGACTCTATAGTGTCATCTCTTAACCCCCAAAACCTGTAGTGTCATCTCCTAACCTCTAAAACATGTAGTGTCATCTCCTAACCCCCAAAACTTGTAGTGTCATCTCCTACCCCCCAAAACTTGTAGTGTCCTCTCCTAACCCACAAAACTTGTAGTGTTGTTTCCTAACCCCATTTGGAACACTGTGTCCAGTTCTGGAGACCTCATCTACAAAAAGATATTAACAAAATTGAACGGGTCCAAAGCCGGGCTACAGGAATGGTGGAAGGTCTTAAGCATAAAACGTATCAGGAAAGACTTAATGATCTCAATCTGTATAGTCTGGAGGACAGAAGGAAAAGGGGGGACATGATCAAAACATTGAAATATGTTAAAGGATTAAATAAGGTTCAGGAGGGAAGTGTTTTAATAGGAAAGTGAACACAAGAACAAGGGGACACAATCTGAAGTTAGTTGGGGGAAAGATCAAAAGCAACGTGAGAAAATATTATTTTACTGAAAGAGTAGTAGATCCTTGGAACAAACTTCCAGCAGACGTGGTTGGTAAATCTACAGTAACTGAATTTAAACATGCCTGGGATAAACATATATCCATCCTAAGATAAAATACAGAAAATAGTATAAGGGCAGACTACATGGATCATGAGATCTTTTTCTGACATCAGTCTTCTATGTTTCTATGTTTCTACTATTTAATTCTACGTATATATGCCATATGTGTACATATATATTACACACAGGCACACAAAAATATACATTATCTACTGAATACACTGTATGTACACACACACACACACCTCTTCTAAAATTATACACATTCAACCTCATTTACTGCGAAAGGAAAAACTTAGCCAGAGCCCAGAAGGGAAAAGAAAAAAAAATCAATTTGTTTTCTACCGGTTCTGAGTACCTAACCTCAGTATTTTATTTCTACCGGTTCTGTATATCTGACCGTACCTGTAGGAGCCCATCACTGCAACAGACCAAAGACATGTTGTACTTTGCTTTTCGAGGTCAACGAAGGTTAGCTCTTGCCCGCTGTAGGAAGAGATGAATTTTTCACAGTCTAATTATGTGGCACACCGGTGAATTTGGCTTCCTTGAGTTAATCCATGCTCTGGATCGATCCAATCCACCATCCTAACCATGAATCAAACGGGCACCATGGGCTAAGCTGCATCCTTTAAAACTAATGAAGCTTAACCTATCGGGTGAACGCAACCAATAGGTCATCTACTGACGTTTTTATCCCTGGTCTATAAAAATAAAGTCGATTTTTTTCTTTCTTTCTGACTTAAGATCAAGATCATCTAATAAACTTGCCACGGGCAATATTTAAAAACACAGCGTTTTTCACACGGGGTGGTGTCCGTTTGCAAAACTGCTGGCAGGGCTTCATTTTTAAAAAAAATAAAAACAAGATGGTTATTTGCATCTCTAAGTCGTGGTTGCCATCTTGACTTTTTTGACCTTCTGCAACTTTCCTTGTTTAACAGGCTTTGGCTGTAGGGATGGATTGCCATTACTGACACTATATGTGCACTGTGCGTGTGTCCAAAATAAGTTCATTTTAGGTCTTAAGCATAAAATGTATCAGGAAAGACTTCATGAACTCAATCTGTAGAGTCTGGAGAACAGAAGGGAAAGGGGGGACATGATCGAAACATTTAAATATATTAAAGGGTTAAATAAGGTCCAGGAGGGAAGTGTTTTTAATAGGAAAGTGAACACAAGAACAAGGGGACACAACCTGAGGTTAGTTGGGGGAAAGATCAAAAGCAACTCAGGTCACTTTTTCCCTCTCTCTCGCTCTCTGCTTCATCTGTCAACCCCCTGGCCTAGGGTATCTAGAGGGGCCTGGCTCATCCTCCTCAGAATCTGACATGACCTGAGGTGGACAAGGAGCACTCACACAACAGAACTGGATTTTTCTTCCTGCAGCAATTTGATCTTTTGTATACAGCTGGTCCTCAACTTATGACCAAATGTGAGATCGGATATTCTGTGGCTAAGCTGGGGGTTGTTAAGTGAGTCACACCCCATTTTGGAATCTTTTTTTTAACCCAGTTTTAAAAGTGAATGGCCACCATTCATTCAATGGGTCAGGTGGTCATTAATCAAATCCTTGGCATCTGCTCCTATTTGCCCAACTTCTGAATTTCTATCATGTGACCGTAAAGATGAAAACTGGTCATAAGCGTGAACACCAGTCGTAAGTTATCCCTAGTAACTTTGAATGGCCAACAAATGGATAGTTGTAAACTGAGGACCGCCTGTGATATAAATATAGCTTTGGATTCTTTCTGAATGTTTTCCTTTTTAGAAAACTTTAAAACCCCGATATGTGGTTAATTCCTTCCTCCCTCCCTCCCTCCCTCCTTCCCTCCCTCCTTCCTTTCCTTCTTCCCAGCTCTCCTTCTTTCTTTCTTTCCTTCCTCCCTTCCTTCTTCCCTCCCTCCTTCCTCTCACCCTCCTTCCCACTCTCCTGCCCTCCCTCCCTTTCTTCCTCCCTCTCTCCCCTTCCTTCCTTCTTTCCTTCCTTCCTTTCTTCTTTCCTTCCTCCCATTCTCCCTCCCTTCCTTTTTTATTCCTTTCTTCTATGCAAAAAATTTTACTACCACACTGTGGGTGTGGCTTATTTTGTGGGTGACCAGGCCATGTAACCAGGTGGGAGTGGCTTGATGATCATGCGACCAGGGGGTGGCTTAAAGGTCATGTGACTGGCCTAAAGGTGGGCAACTTGACGTCACTCACATCAAGGGTTTGGGTTGAGAGGCCTGGAAGGAAGGGAAAAAAAGAAAAAAAATCGACATTTTTCTACCGGTTCTGCGTATTTGACCGTACCCATAGGAGCCCATCGCTGCCTTTGGAGTAAAAACCCCTCCATTACAGATCATTCCAACGAAAGTAAAGAAAGATAGAGAATCTTTTACAAAATGTTCCAAACTTGTTTTGATGAAACATTTACACCTAACGTGGCTTACTAATAAATCATCCTGACATCCTTCTGATAACTTTGATTACTTTCTAGGCATCCCTGCTTGCTTTCGTCTGAAGAAAACACACGGCGTTCCGGGCCCACTGATGGCATCACCTTTGCCGTCATGAAAACCTGGTCCGTTGGGCCGTTCTGTCAAATCCCTTGGTTTATAAAAACATAGAAACATAGAAGTCTGACGGCAGAAAAAGACCTCATGGTCCATCTAGTCTGCCCTTATACTATTTCCTGTATTTTATCTTAGGATGGATCTATGTTTATCCCAGGCATGTTTAAATTCAGTTACTGTGGATTTATCTACCACGTCTGCTGGAAGTTTGTTCCAAGGATCTACTACTCTTTCAGTCAATTGATGCCGAGATCAATTCCCCCCCCTCCCCGATATCCATACTGCTCCCACCCTGCTGGCCTTTCACAAAGCTATGAAGCTACGAAGACCTGGATTTGCCGACTGGCCTGGAGGCCATAAATTCACAGCTTGATGGCCAACTGTGAGAATGGTGTGTATGTATATGAGTGTGATTTTCTTTTCTTTTTTTAAAAAATAATTTTTGTATTGTATAAACATTAAAATAAGACAGTACATGATCCATCCTTTTACAGCATACTTATTTGTTCATTTAAGTATTGTACTTACGTCTTATAAGACAAACAACATAACACAACATAACCCCCCCCCCCCAATTTGAACTGTTATCTAAACAGTTCATTCTTTATGGACTTATACGGCCTGTAACATCAGTGGTTATTGTACGGTTGTTCTATAGTTTTAGTAAAACCAAGGTCAAATTATTACTATACAGTGATACCTCTTCTTACGAACTTTTTTCGTTCCCGGATGAGGTTTGTAAGGTGAAAGGTTCGTAAGATGAAATAATGTTTCCCATAGGAATCAATGGAAAAGCGAATAATGTGTGCAATTCAAAACTCACCCTTTTTACCCATTACTGCTGGCATTCAGATCCTTGTTCGGGGACGGGGGCAGTGTGTGTGTGCGCAGATGTGACATTCCTGTCACTGCTGTTGCTTCTCAAAGGGAAACAGCCACCGCCACTATCCTCTTGTCCATCCATCTATTCATCCATCCATCCATCTCTATTTCTATCTCTATCTCTGTCTCTGTCTCTATCTCTATCTGTATCTCAACTACCTCTATCTCTATCATCGATATGACAGATTAAGGGAGTTGGAAGGAACCTAGGAGGTTATCTAGTCCAATTATTTATTTGTTGGACTTGTATGCCGCCCCTCTCCGAATTCCCTGTCCAATCCCTGTATATGCCTCTACCTGGGATCAAACTCACAAGTTTGATTGCAAGACAAGAGCTCCACTTCCATATGTCTCCTCTCTTTCTCTCCCCTCCTCTCCCTCCCCCCTCTCTCTGAGCCACAGTGGCACAGTGGTTAGAGTGCAGTACTCCAGGCTACTTCTGCTGACTGCCAGCTGCCTGCAAGTTAGCAGTTCAAATCTTACCAGGCTCAAAGTTGAGTCAGCCTTCCATCCTTCCAAGGTGGGTAAAATGAGGGCCCAGATTGTTTGGGGCAATATATGCTGACTCTGTAAACTGCGTAGAGAGGGCTGTAAAGCAGTATGAAGTAGTATATAAATCTAAATGCTAATGCTATCTCTATGTCTCTCCCTGTCTATCTGCCTGCATCTCTCTCTCTCTCCCTCTCCCTCTCCCTCTCCATCTATCAATCTATCAATCTATCTATCTATCTATCTATCATCTATCATCTACCTATCTATCTATCATCTATCTATCTATCTATCTATCTATCTATCTATCTATCTATCTATCTATCTATCTACTACCTACCTACCTATCTATCTATTCCATCTATCTATCTATCTCATCTATCTATCTATCTATCTATCTATCTATCTATCTATCTATCTATCTACTACCTACCTACCTATCTATCTATTCCATCTATCTATCTATCTATCTATCTATCTATCTATCTATCTATCTATCTATCTATCTATCTATTCCATCTATTCCATCTATTTATCTATCTATCTATCTATCTATCTATCTATCTATCTATCTATCTATCTATCTACCTACCTACCTATCTATCTATCTATCTATCTATTCCATCTATCTCTCTATCTCTCTGTGTATCTATCTATCTATCTATCTATCTATTCCATCTATCTATCTATCTATCATCTATCTATCTATCTATCTATCTATCTATCTATCTATCTATCTATCTATCTATCTATCTATCTATCTATCTATCTATCTTTCCATCTATTCCATCTATCTATCTATCTATCTATCTATCTATCTATCTATCTATCTATCTATCTATCTATCTATCTATTCCATCTATCTATCTATCTATCTATCTATCTATCTATCTATCTATCTATCTATCTATCTATCTATTTATCTATCTATCTATTCTATCTTTCTATCTACATGATTTTGATTCTGTCCCTCTGTTAGTGGAGCTTAAGACTGCATTCTTCGTCTGTCCAATATCTCTGTGTGTTTAGCTTAATGCAGTTGCTCGTCTTGGGTATCCAAACATAATCCACGCAGCGGGGTTCTTCTGTAACTGGTTGGTTTCCCCGTAGGGCAAAAGACTTTTTAAAAAATGAAATAAAAATGCCCTTTAGACATTCCCCGAGGCTCCTTACTGCATCTCCTCCTTCTTTTGTCTTTTGACATGTTTATATTTAATGGAAAATGGAAGGCAGCCATGTTGGAGAAAAAACAAGAAAAGAAGAAATAAGGGGAAGAATCTTCCTGCAGTTCACAACATTTTATCACAAGCCGTCGATTTTCCATCTAGGAATGAAGACCAATTTCTGATTCTCTCTGTTCGGCAAGCCAGTACTTATGGTTTATTTTTATTTTTATTTATTTATTTATTTTGTCCAATACACAATGAGGGTTTTAGTGGGTATCTATATCTATATACACATAGTAAAATACATGGTGAAGGTTATAGAGGAGATATGAGTCTGCGGAGAGGGGCGGCATACAAATTTAATAAATAATAATAATAATACTCATAGTAAAATATATCTAAGAAAGAATAGAAAAGAAGATTTAGTAATAGAACATATCAATGAAAGAATAGAAGAAGAGATATAGGAATAGAAGAAAGGAATAGGGGATATAGGAGAGCAATAGGACAGGGGACGGAAGGCACTCTAGTGCACTTGTACTCGCCCTTACTGACCTCTTAGGAATCTGGATAGGTCAACCGTAGATAATCTAAGGGTAAAGTGTTGGGGGTTTGGGGATGACACTACGGAGTACAGTAATGAGTTCCATGCTTCGACAACTCGGTTACTGAAGTCATATTTTTTACAGTCAAGTTTGGAGTGGTTAATATTAAGTTTAAGTCTGTTGTGTGCTCTTGTGTTGTTGTGGTTGAAGCTGAAGTAGTCGCCGACAGGCAGGACGTTGCAGCATATGATCTTGTGGGCAATGCTTAGGAAAGTGGACACAAGAACAAGGGGAAACAATCTGAGGTGAGTTGGGGGAAAGATCAAAAGCAACATGAGAAAATATTATTTTACTGAAAGAGTAGTAGATCCTTGGAACAAACTTCCAGCAGACGTGGTTGATAAATCCACAGTAACTGAATTTAAACATGCCTGGGATAAACATATATCCCTCCTAAGATAAAATACAGAAAATCGTATAAGGGCAGACTAGATGGATCATGAGGTCTTTTTCTGCCGTCAGTCTTCTATGTTTCTATACAAAGATATAATAATATTCATATACATGATATTAGTAAGAGAGAGACATTAGGATAGGGGACGGGAGGCACTCTGGTGCATTTATGGATGCCCCTTACTGACCTCTGCAAGGCTGCAAATTCATGTCCCAGTTAGGGTATGGCTAGCTGATGAGGCCAGAACAAGGCCGAAATAGTATTATTTGACTGAAAGAGTAGTAGATGCTTGGGACAAACTTCCAGCAGAAATGATTGGTAAGTCCACAGTAACTGAATTTACTGTGGGATAAACATATATCCATCCTAAGATAAAATACAGGAAATAGTACAAAGGCAGACTAGATGGACCATGAGGCCTGCCGACATAGATGTGTTTTAAGCACTTTTCTATTTTTTAAATACTATTTGTATTCTATATTACATCATCATTTTACACAGCCGTTTCGAGGGTGCCCGTTTTACTCCTGGCAAACCTCAGCATTTACAATCAGGTGAATCCCTAACGTTCTGTTTCCAGCCTGGCTCAGAAATGCAAAACGTGCCCTGTAATGATTTTGCGGTTTCGTCTCATCTCCCACTTTCCGTCACAGATTCAGGCTGTGAAAAGATCCTTTGTCTGCGGCCACAGTCGGCGCAACCGTAATGGTGGCATATTCCGAGCGCTCTCCAGAATCGATTCTCCTAGGAGTCTGTAATTCGCTTGGGTCTTTCAGGTCAGCGTAGACAATCTCTTTATCCCCAGAAGTCTGGAATAAAAGCAAGAATGAACAGTTGGCTTGGGATTTTAAACCGAGTGGTTGCACACCGCAATGGAGCTAAGTAGGTACACAATGGACACATCTTCTGCGTACTCAAAACACAGCAGTACCTCTACATAAGAACGCCTCTACTTATGAACTTTTCTAGATAAAAACCGGGTGTTCAAGATTTTTTTGCCTCTTCTCAAAAACCATTTTTCACTTACACACCCGAGCCTCCGAAACTGTAACCAGAAAAGGCGGGGAGAAGCCTCCATGGGGCCTCTCTAGGAATCTCCTGGGAGGAAACAGGGCCAGAAAAGGCAGGGAGAAGCAAAATGTTTGGCTGCCCATCACTGCTCCTCTCCATCACCACCGACCGGGCATGCAAGATTCGGCTACTGGTCATGTGCAGCAGCCAAATCTCACCGCCCCAGCCAGGGGATGCTGCGACTTTCATAAGTTTTTTTTTCTGTGCTGTTGTAACTTCAAATGGTCACTAAATGAATGGTTCTAAGTCGAGGATGGCCTGTAATTTTAAAAGTAATTTTGTCACACTTACCGGCTTAGAAAGTTGCTGTTTTTCTGGAAAAACAGTGTCAGACCTGAGGGGAAAAAAATGCAGAGATAAATTAGGAGACCCTCATGGCCATTTTTATTATCTTATTTAATTTTAATGTTATTTCATTTTTATTTATTTCATTTTACTTTATTTCCATGTTATTTTATTATTTTAGTTTATATCTTACTATTTTATTTTAGTATTTTATTTTACACTACTTTGTTATTTAATTTTACTCCTATTCTATTTTTAATATATTTTTATTGTGAATTTTCAAAAGTTTTACAAACATACTTAAAAACACATAACAATGAGATAAACACATGCAACAAGAAAAAAAGAAAACTTTACAGCATAATACAAGTAATACAAGTAACGTACAAAGAAAAAAAGCATGTTATGTTATTATTAAGATTTTACTAATATTCCTTCTATTCTATTCTATTCTTTTTAAAGTTAATATAATTTTATATTTGATTTGATTTGACTTGTCTTTAGTTGACTTTATTTTGTTCTATTTTATATTACTTTTTAATTTAATTTAATTTTATTATTTTACTTTACTCCTGTTCTATTCTATTTGCGGAGTTTGCGGAGAGGGGCGGCATATAAATCCAATAAATCTATTCTATTCTATTCTATTCTTCACTGCAATGTTCTGTTCTATTCAATTCTCTTCTCTTCCATTCTGTTTTTTGTTTTATTTTATTTTTGATTTGATTTGATTTGATTTGACTTGTCTTTATTCGACTTTATTTTGTTTTATATTCAAGTTTCAAGTTTAATTGGATTTGTATGCCGCCCTTCTCCGAGGACTATTATTTTATTATATTTTATGTTTTATAATTTTATTTTCATATTTACAAACCTCCACTCCCCCTCACAGAGGGCTCCCAGGCTGTTTACAAATAATATATTTAAAGCATAAAAAACAATATATAAAATTCCAGCCACGTTTCCTCAATTACCGGACTGACTTGGCAGCTGAGCTGTCTCTCCCAGCTCCCTCGTCTCAAATTCTATTTATTGATCAAAAAACATTAACAGCAACAAAAACAACATGTTGAACATTTCAAAGACGGCTTGGTGACCTTGTGGATGAACTAGAAATCAATGTTTTCACACAATAAATAGCAGAAAAGAAAAGAAAAAGTAACAGTTCTTGGTTTCTTATTCTGTATCTAGGATTGGCTTAGTGTTGTGAGAGGGAAATAAGCGAAATTGTGCCATCCGAATTCAGGTTGTTGATGAGGGGAGGGTTGAGAACACTCATTGATGCTTCAAGGACCTTCATGACGACTAGAAACTTGCTTTCAAAACTGAGATGGGCGAAGATTTTAATTCTTCACCTGCAGCCAAATGTGGGATTTGATTGGATTGGATTGGATTTGTATGCCACCCCTCTCTGTAGACTCGGGGCGGCTAACAACAGTAGTAAAACAGCATATGATAATCCAATATTAAAACAGTTAAAAACCCTTATTGTAAAACCAAACATACATACAGACATACCATGCATAAAATTGTAAAGGCCTAGGGGGAAAGAGTATCTCAGTTCCCCCATGCTTGGCTGCAGAGGTGGGTTTTAAGGAGCTTACGAAAGAAAGGCAAGGAGGGTGGGGGCAATTCTAATCTCTGGGGGGAGTTGGTTCCAGAGGGCCGGAGCCGCCACAGAGAAGGCTCTTCCGCTGGGTCCCGCCAAGTGACATTGTTTAGTTGACGGGACCTGGAGAAGACCCACTCTGTGGGACCTAACTGGTTGCTGGGATTCGTGCAGCAGAAGGCGGTCCCGGAGATATTCTGGTCCGGTGCCATGAAGGGCTTTATAGGTCATAACCAACACTTTGAATTGTGACTGGAAACTGATCGGCAACCAATGCAGACTGCGGAGTGTTGGTGTAACATGGGCATATTTGGGGAAGCCCATGATTGCTCTCGCAGCTGCATTCTGCACGATCTGAAGTTTCCGAACACTTTTCAAAGGTAGCCCCATGTAGAGAGCATTACAGTAGTCGAGCCTCACGGTGATGAGGGCATTAGTGACTGTGAGCAGTGAGTCACAGTCCAGATAGGGTCGCAACTGTTGCACCAGGCGAACGTGGGCAAACGCCCCCCTCGTCACAGCCAAAAGATGTTTCTCTAATGTGAGCTGTGGATCGAGGAGGACGCCCAAGTTGCGGACTCTCTCTGAGGGGGTCAGTAATTCACACACACCCCGGTTTAATAGAGTGGTATTAAGACTTCCTTGGTCTTATGCATGTTCTGTTTTCCCACAATACACAGAACCGCGTGTTTCACCAAGGTTCGGCAGTTTGCACAATGCATCAAGCCAGGATCATCTGAGCTTGGTTAAAATACTAACTTAATTGAGCTTAGTGGGGGATCTGCCGATTTTCGTGATAACCTGGTTTAGCAAGCTGTGTGAACTTAACCACTTTGTGTCTATTAAAAGAGAAAAAAACTCTTCCTTGTTTAATAGGCTTTTTTCCCAGATAAACCAATGCAGGCTTT
>NC_091952.1:5071053-5081053 GCF_031021105.1 Erythrolamprus reginae | reverse complement strand
AATAAACGCTGGGAAGACTTAAGGCTTAAAAAACATTCTTCGCAGAGAATAACAATGAAAGAACCTGCAAGGTAAGAGTTGGGAAGATTGTTAGCACCTAGTTAGAGCTGAAAAAAAAGCCTCGGAAAAAAGCTACATTCATACATAAGATTCACCCAAATTATCATTTCATTTTCACTTAAAAGTCTCCTAATTTAGCAATAGAAATTCTGGTCATAAACCAAAGACAACAGCTAACAAAAAGATATGAAACTTCTACAGACCTTGCATGGTTGTTCCTTAGACCTGGATGCAAGAGGAAAGAAAAACAGAATTAGCAAACATTTGCAAAAATGCACTATTGTAAATTATAATCTATTTCTTTACCACATGATCTGAATTTGAATATCAACAGAGTTAAAGCTCCCGTCAAACTTGTGGGGCTGAGTTTGCTGACCTGGCCTACCTTGAAGGGCTGATATCCATCTTGAAAGCCTGATTATTTGTTTATTTATTTAATTCGATTTCTATGCCGCCCTTCTCCTGAGACTTTGGGCGTCTCACAACAAGTAAATACAAAACATGTCAGAAATCTAATATTAAAACACATAAAACAATAATAAAACATATAATTTAAATTCTAAATATATTTTTTTAAAAATCATCCACATTCATCATAGGCCAGGGTAGATGTTAACATTTCTGTCATAGGACAGCAGAGATGGGTTTTTAAAGCCTTATGAAAGACAGGGAGGATGGGGGAAGTACGAATCTCCCGGGAGAGTTGATTCTAAAGGGCTGGGGCCGCCACAGAGAAGTCTCTTCCCCTAGCCCCTGCCAAACGGCATTGCCTGGTTCACAGGACCCGGAGAAGGCCGACTCTGTGGGACCGAACCAGTTGCCAGGATGTGTGAGGCAGAAGGCAGTCCTGTAGGTAATCTGGTCCAATGCCATGTAGGGTTTTATAGGTCATAACTAGTGTTGGGCGAACCGAATCCGCACAATTTGGGTCTGTAATGAATTTTCTGGTGTTCGGCATGCCGGACCCGAACCCGAATTTTTTTTTAAATTTGTGCCGAACTCCGCAAAAGCCACCGCCCGGCTGTCATCTGCTGAGAAGAGAAGGAGGAGCTGGACATCAGTGGCGGCGGAGGAAGGCAAACACTGGGGAGCTGTCGGCTAAGAGGGAGGCTGAGAGGGAGGCACAAAAGGAGCTGGGGAATCCCACGAAGGGATTCTGGGGGCGGAGCTTTGACATCACGTATACCGGCAGGTTGCTAAGGATGCCAAGGTGATCACTTCCTGGATTCCATGGCGTCCTTAGCAACCTGCCGGTATATGTGACGTCAAAGCTCCGCCCCCAGAATCTCTTTGTGGGATTCCCCAGCTCCTTCAAAGGGAGGTCTTTTCACGTAAAAATAAAAATGTTTATTTTTACGAAAAAGGACGCTGCAGCAGTGCTGCAAGCAAAGGGCAGTCCTTTAACGTAAAAATAATTTTTAAAAATTTTTACGTGAAAGAACCTCCCTTTGCTTGCAGCACCGCTGCGGTGTCCTTTTTCATAAAAATAAAAATAAATTAAAAATCCGTAAAAATAAAAAACAATGGAATTCTGGGGGTAGAGCTTTGGCGCCACAGACCATTCGGGTTCGGACGAATTTTGTGTGAAGTTCTTCCAAATTTGCCGAACCCGAACACTGTTGGATTTGCCCATCACTAGCCATAACCAACACTTTGAATTGCGCCTGGAGACCAATCATCAGCCAATGTAGCTCGCGGAGTGCAGAGAAAATGGGTGTATCTGGAAAGGCCCATGATTGCTCGCGCGACTGTATTTTGTACCGCCTATAGTCTCCGAATGTTCTTCAAAGGCAGCCCCATGTAGAGAGCATTGCAGTAGTCGAACCTCAGGGTGATAAGGGCATGAGTGACTGTGAGAAGAGACTCCTGGTCCAAATAGGGCCGCAACCAGATTATCTCAGGGACCGCCTTCTGCTCCCCGAATCCCAGGGATCAGTTAGGTCCCACAGAGTGGGTCTCCTCCAGGTCCCGTCAACTAAACAATGCCGCTTGGTGGGACCCAGGGGAAGAGCCTTCTCCGTGGCAGCCCCGGCCCTCTGGAACCAACTCCCCCCCGAAATTAGAATTGCCCCCACCTTCCTTGCCTTTCATAAGCTAGTTAAAACCCACCTCTGCCGCTAGGCATGGGGGAATTGAGATACACTTTCCCCCTAGGCCTTTACAATTTTATGCATGGTATGTCTGTATGTATGTTTGGTTTTTATATTAATGAGTTTTAGTATTGGATTATTATTGTACGCTGTCTTTTTATTGCTGTTAGCCGCCCCGAATCTCCGGAGAGGGGCAGCATACAAATCCAATAAATAAATAAATGAACGAACGAACGAACGAACGAACGAACGAACGAACAAACGAACAAACGAACAAACGAACAAACGAACAAACGAACAAACGAACAAACGAACAAACGAACAAACGAACAAACGAACAAACGAACAAACGAACAAACGAACAAACGAACAAACGAACAAACGAACAAACGAACAAACGAACAAACGAATAAATGAATAAACAAACAAACAAATAAAACTAGTGCACCAGGCGAACCTGGGCGAATGTCCCCCTCGCCACAGCTGAGAGGTGGTGTCCTAAGCTCAGCTGTGGATCAAAGAGGACTCCCTCTCTGAGAGAGTCAAAAGTTCCCTCCCCCCAGAGTGATGGACGGACAGGTGGGATTGTCCTTGGGAGACAGAACCCATGTTTTCCCCTCCCTCCCTTTTACACCTGAGTAAGGCACTCATCTTTCTAGTGCACCATGTCTGTGGTCTGTTGTGTGTTTTTTTAAAAAAACGTGGCCACTTTAAGATGCGTGGACTTGCCGGTTGCTTGCTAGCTGGGGATTTCTGGGAGTTGAAGTCCACCTCTCTTAAAGTGCCCATGTTAACGCTTCATCCTTTGACTGGTAACCAAGAGAGGCCCAATTTCACTCACCTGCTTTCTTGCTTAGGTAGACAAAAAGCACCACGCCGAATAAACAAACCAGGATACAGACAGAGATTCCAACAGCAAGGGGAATGGTTGGATCATTCCATCTAGAAGCTAAAGAGAAGGCACAAATTGTCATGCTGAAAATGAAAAAAAGCCAAAACCCTCAATCACAGTTTTATTCCCAGGTATTAAACTCATTTGCAGAATGCTAACTTTGTTTAGACTGGTCAGCTGTCCGGTTGTGGAGTTTTAGACTTAGGATGATGGTTTCTTCTTTCCCCTCGCTTTTTTTTAAAAAAATATTTTATTATACAAGTGTTAAAAAGCAGATATATAAGGCAGTACATGATCTACTATTTTACAAAGTAGTTATTGTTTGTTGAAATATTGTACTTACATCCTATAAAACAAACTGCAAAACTGCCAGAACATACCCCGACTCCAATTGAGCTGTTATTCGTACAGTTCTCTCTTTTTTTGATTACATGGCCTATGACATCAGTGGTTATCATATGTTTGTTCTGTAATTCAGTTAATCTGAGGTCAGGTTAGTTTGATCTTAATCTTATACCTTGGATTGATTCTGGGAACATCAGATTAATTTACAACTGTTATCTCTAGTGATGGGCGAACCCAACGGTGTTTGGGTTCGGCAAGTTCGGAAGAACTTCACGCAAAATGCAGCCAAACCCGAACTCGAACGGTCTGTGGCGCCAAAGCTCGGCCCCCGGAACCCCATTGTTTTTTATTTTTACAGATTTTTTATTTTTATTTATTTTTATTTTTACGAAAAAGGATGCCGCAACAGTGCTGCAAGCAAAGGGCGGTCCAATCACGTAAAAATTAAAAAAAAATATTTTTACGTGAAAGGACCGCCCTTTGCTTGCAGCGCGGCTGCAGCGTCCTTTTTCATAAAAAATTTTTTTAATTATTTTTACGTCCAAAGACCTCCCTTTGAAGGAGCTGGGGAATCTCTCCCACGAAGAGATTCTGGGAGCAGAGCTTTGACGTCACCTATACCGGCACGTATACCGGCATGTATACCATGGAATCCAGGAAGTGATCACCTTGGCGTCCTTAGCAACCTGCCGGTATACATGACGTCAAAGCTCCGCCCCCAGAATCTCTTCGTGGGAGGGATTCCCCAGCTCCTTTTGTGCCTCCCTCCCATCCTCCCGACTGGCCAACAGCTCCCTGGTGTTCGCCTTTCTCCGCCACCGGCACCCGATTCCTCTTCCTCTTCTCAGCAGATGACAGCCGGGCAGTGGCTTTCACGGCGTTCGGCACGAACACCGAACCGGAGCACGAATTTTTTTTAAAACTCGGGTTCAGGTCCAGCATGCCGAACACCACAAAATTCAGTACGGACCTGAATTATGCAGCTTCGGTTCGCCCAACACTAGTTATCTCTTCTTTTGTCTACCCAATCATAAAATTTCTTCCAAATTTCATAGTACAGTGTTTTGATTCTTCTTTATCCTTGAGTTTTTGGGTCAATCTATCCATTTCTGCACAATCATAATTGTTTTTAATCATTTCTCTTTCTGATGGTGTTTCCTCTTTTTTCCAATTTTGGGCTCTAGTAATTCTGATTGCTGTAATAATGTGCTGTATCAAATAATAATAACCTTTTTCAATTTTCCGATTTATTATTCCTAAAAGAAAAGTTTCCGCTTTTAGCGTCAGTTTAATTTTAGTCATTTCGAAAATCCATCTTTTAACCTTTTTCCATATTTCTTTTATTTTGGGGCATGTTGGTGGTTTCTTCTCTGCGTCATGATAAACCCAGGCAAGGGGTAATTTGTCAAAGCAGGATGGGGCCGTTTAAGTGTGTCAGTTTTTTCAGCACCGTTGTCACTTGGAACAGTTGCTAAACTAATGATTGTAAGTCCATATTACCTGCAATGAAATTCCCACTGTGGAGAAATGGGTTGCAGAAACACCAGGAGTATCAAAAGGGAACTTTTTGGTTAGAGAGCAAACAAGGATAGAATTAAGATCACGTGAAGTGTTAACACCACTATATAAGGCCTTGGTAAGGCCACACTTGAAATACTGCATCCAGTTTTGGTCACCACGATGCAAAAAAGATGTTGAGATTCTATAAAGAGTGCAGAGAAGAGCGACAAAGAGGATTAGGGGACTGGAGGCTGAAACATACGAAGAATGTTTGCAGGAACTGGGAATGGCTAGTTTAAGGAAAAGAAGGATTAAGGGTGACATGATAGCAGGGTTGAAATATCTTGGGGATTGCCCCAAAGATAGATAGATAGATAGATAGATAGATAGATAGATAGATAGATAGATAGATAGATAGATAGATAGATAGATTTTATTGGCCAAGTGTGATTGGACACACAAGGAATTTGTCTTGGTGCATATGCTCTCAGCGTACATAAAATAAAATATACATTTGTCAAGAATCATGTGGTACAACACTTAATGATTGTCATAGGTGTCAAATAAGCAATAAAGAAGCAATATTAATAAAAATCTTAGGATATAAGGAACAAGTTACAGTCATACAGTCAACAAGAAGAGGGAGTCAGGCTATTCTCCAAAGCACCTGAGGGTAGAACAAGAAGCAATGGGTGGAAATTAAACAAATTGAAAGAGTGCAGAGAAGAGCCACAAAGAGCCACACAATCTGTATAGTCTGGACTCTGGAGGACAGAATGGAAGGGGGGGGACATGATCGAAACATTTAAATATGATAAGGGTTAAATAAGGTTCAGAAGGGAAGTAGGAAAGTGAACACAAGAATAAGGGGGCACAATCTGAGGTGAGTTGAGATCAGAAGCAACATGAGAAAGTATTATTTTACTGAAAGAGTAGTAGATGCTTGAAACAAACTTCCAGCTGACGTGCTTGGTAAATCCACAGTAACTGAATTTAAACATGCCTGGGATAAACATATATCCATCCTAAGATAAAATACAAGAAATAGTATAAGAGCAAACTAGATGGACCAGGAGGTCTTTTTTTCTGCCGTCAATCTTTATGTTTCTATGTTTCTAAAAACCATGAAGGGTCTGAAGGCTAAAACATACAATGATTGCTTGAGAAAACTGGGTATGTTTTGCCTAACAAGAAGAACAACACAATAGTTGTCATCCAATACAGTAGTACCTCTAGATACGAGTTTAATTCATTCCAGAAGGGAGCTTGTATGTAGAACAACATCTGGAACAAATGGCTTTAGACTTTGTTTTTCCCCTCCGAGATAACCACAAGCAAGGATTCTTGCGCCACCTAGTGGACGCTCGGCTTGTATCCCGAATTTGAGCTCGGGTCTGGAACAGAAATTTATCTCCCCTCGTGGCTCGTAACTTGAAATACTCGCATGTGGAGCAGCTCGTATCTAGAGGTACTACTGTATTTGAAATGTTGTCATCAAGAAGAGGGAGTCTAGCTATTCTCCAAAGCACCAAACAGGAGAGGAAGCAATGGGTGGAAACTTATCAAAGAGAGAAGCAACTTTAGAACTAAGGAGGGGTTTCCTGGCAGTGAGAACAACCAATCAGGTGAACTCAACTAGAAGTTGTGAGTGCTCCATCATTGGATGGCCTCCTGCTCAGGTTGGACTAAGTAAATAAACAAACAAAGAAACCAACCAACCAACCAATCAATCAATCTGGAACCAGGCACAGTTGTAGCACTAACACACATGTCCCCAGACTAAGAAGGCAGGTAAACAAACTTCACCCACAGCTTGTTCACACTCACCTCTTACAAATACCTGAGTCCCAGGTCCTTTAAGCCAAATTGTAGATCTCGGCACCTCTTTCTTCTCCTTCACACAGTAATAAGTCCCTTCATCCTCCACAGTAACATTGTGGATGGAGATGGAGAAATCCATGTTGCAACCTGGATACTTCCTTGTTATCCTTTCATCTATTTCATCAAACTTGGTATCTGCATAGATGAGCTTCCACTGAGGTCCTTCTCCCAAGAACCATTTCACAGCACCAGGTTGGAGGGTGCTATGCACTTCACACTTCAGGTGGAGAACGTCCCCTAATGTGACCGAAACAGACGTCTGGGGCTGCGAGAGCCATGGATCCTTGTCCTCAATACCTGAGAAAGAGGAGCCCAGATTGCAGTTAAACCATAGAATCCTAGGGCTGGAAGGGACCTTGGAGGTCTTCTAGTCCAACCCTCTGCTGGAACAGGAGACCATCTACCATTCCAGACAAGTGACAGTCCAGTCTCTTTATGAAAACCTCCAGTGATGGAGCATCCACAACTTAGAGTAGTAGATGCTTGGAACAAACTCCCAGCAGACATGGTTGGTAAATCCCCAGGAATTGAATTTAAACATGCCTGGGATAAACATATATCCATCCTAAGATAAAATACAGGAAATAGTATAAGGGCAGACTGGATGGACCATGCGGTCTTTTTCTGCCGTCAGACTTTTATGTTTCTATGTTTCTGTTTAATTGTCCCCACTATTAGGAAGTGTCTCCTTAATTCAAAAGTGGCTTCTCTCCTAAAACTCAATGAACCTTCAAAGGCCTGTGAAGCACTGACTGACACCAGTTCATAGATCCCCAAATCAGTGGGGTAATGAATGGTTTTTAAACAAGACTGGTGGGGCACCAGATGACAGGTTACATCACTCAGCAGTACTAACTGTGAGAGGGATCTTGGAGTCCTAGTGGACAACCATTTAAATAGGAGCCAGCCGTGTGCAGCAGCTGCCAAAATTAGCCAGCAAAGTTCTAGGCTGCATTAATATAGGGATAGAATCAAGATCACATGAAGGGTTAATACCATAGTTCCCTCTAAGCTGAGCAGTGAGCAATCGCTCACTTAAAAATCATAATCAACTCAGAGTTTTCCAAACCTGCCCAGAAGCCGAGAGGGAAAGAGTGAGAGGGAAGGAGAGAGAGAGGAAGAGAGAGAAACAGATAGAAAAAAGAGAGGAAGGAAAAGAAAAAGAAAAAGAATGGGAGTAAGGAAGAGAGAAAGAAAATCAAAATCTAGTTTGAAACTAGCTCAACTATTTAAGTGGCATTTTGATATTGATAGAGTTGCCCTATTATGAGCTCACTGTTATAGACACACAGTACAGTATTTTATTTTGAAATTCTCTGAGGCAAAACAGGGTGGGTTTTTTATTTATTTGTTTGTTTGTTTGTGTGTTTGTTTGTTTATTTATTTATTTATTTATTTATTATTTCTGTGCCGCCCAGTCCCGAAGCGACTGCCGCTCAGACACTATACTTTTCCGCCCCCCCCCCCCAAAAAAAAATTAGAGGGAACATTGGTTAATACCACTTTATAAGGCCTTGGCAAAGCGACACTTCGAATACTGTATTCAGTTTTGGTCACCACGATGCAAAAAGCATGTTAAGACTATAGAAAAAGTGGAGAGAAGAGCAACAAAGATGATTAGGGGTCTGGAGGCTAAAACATATGAAGAACGGTTGCAGGAACTGGGCCTGGCTAGTTTCATGAAAAGAAGGACCAGGAGAGACAGGATAGCAGCCTTCCAATATCTCAGGGATTGCCACAAAGAAGCAATGTGTGGAAACTAAACAAGGAAGGGAGTAATTTAGAACTAAGCTGTCTTAAATTCCTGACAGAAAAATTGATCAGTGGAACAGCTTGCCTCCAGAAGCTGTGAATGCTCCAACACTGGAAGTTTTTAAGAAGATGTTGGATAATCCTCTGTCTGAAGTAATGTAGGATTTCTTGCTTAAGCAGGGGGTTGGACTAGAAGACCTCCAAGGTCCCTTTCAACTCTGTTGTTATTATTATTAAGCACAGAAGTTCCTTTCCAAATAAAGGCAACTCCGAAGCAGTGGGCTGAATCCTGAGTCATCAACAAGAAATGCAGAACTTGACTAAGGAGGCAGCATTAGATTAATAGCATATACCGAAAATAACAAGAAACTCCAAAGCGGTGGCTGATTCCCAAGTCATTGGCAAGAAATGCAGAATTAATGGCTGTGATTTGATTTAAACTCCTGCCATCTAGCGGCTTAATTTGAGGGGGACAAAGTTGGTGCGAAGCAGCGTTGCTTCCTCGAGCAACCTCAGACCGGCAGAGCGATCTCCTTCACGGAGGGGCCACAACTTTTTTTATTTAATATATTTAATTGGTTTTGCACATAAGGTTACATAAAACAAACATAAAACAGTGCATAGTGCGTGTGCCCATCACCCAACTGACAATAACCATCACCACCACCACCAATTGCGGGGGAGTTCAAATATTTACTAAATTATGTTCTTTTTTTCCCCTTAGCTCTAATTTGCATTTGTTTACTATTCAACGAGTGATTGGAGTTTATTTTTCACATTTTCATCACAAATTCTACTCAACATATAACCTTTCACCTTATTCCATCGTACCATCAGCTTCTCCAATTTATTTTCATCAAACTTGTTTAATCTTATTTCCATGATTTCGAAATGAATGTCGTCAACCATGTACCAATACCAGTTTTGTAATGTCCGTTTTATAGATTCTTTCCAACCCAATACCACTACCGCTTGAGCGCTTTCCAATGCTGCAGTTTTTATTTCTTTAAAATCTCTTAGTTCTCTTTGTTTATTTATTATTATTTATTTATTTATTTTTTAGATTTGTGTGCCGCCCCTCTCCGAAGACTCGAGGCGGCTAACAACAATATAAAAAGACAATGTAAACAAATCTAATATTAAAAGACAATCTAAAAAACCCCAATTTAAAGAACCACTCATACATACTAGCTAATTAATACTAGTTTAATTAATATTGCTATTTCTTTTGTAATTATCCAATTAATGTTTAGCATTTAATTTATTTCATTCTGCACTTCCTTCCAAAATTTCTGAACTTCAACACACTCCCAGAACATATGCATAAAAATGCCTTTCCTCTGGCAACCATGCCAACAATTACCTTTCCCTTTCCCCTGGAAGTGTGCAAGTTGTGCCGGTGTATAATACCATTTATGTAAAATTTTTCTTCTCATCTCTTTAACTCTTGTATTCTTAATTTTATATATATTTTCTACTA